>NC_069503.1:24819583-24976833 GCF_027579735.1 Bombina bombina | reverse complement strand
TCTGCTGTTTTTCTCAAAGTTTTCCCCACCCTTCCCTCCCTTTGTTTATTATTTTGCAATCAGTAGGGGGATCCGTCCTTATGATGGTCCCCAGGGACTAGGGCTATCCGAGGCCATGATGAGGGCTAACCAGCCTATTTCTGTAAGTCCAAGGACGTTAAGTTTCAGCTCCCCAGGTATTTCAATCTGGTTTACGCACCTTTTTGATCCTGGCCCTTACTGGTACGGAGTGGTGGTTTGCACCCTGGGCTGGCGGGTGGACAGTGTCCGGGGGCAGGATGTGATCGAGGTAGAGTGACGGCACTTCCGGCCAGGGGTGAAGTCCCCAGACGCGCGTCTGGGGTGTTCCCTGCCCGTGTGATTCCGATGCCGAGAATTCCCTGTTTTTATAGTATTGAGCTACGCTCTGCTTCTTCTCCTGCGCCCTGGTACTGCCCATCTTGTTAGCATGGGTTACTACGTTTAGCTAGTACCTGATTGCCGCCCCCCTGGTCCATGTTTATTCAGACGGTCGTTAGTTCTTGTGTTGCCACAATAAACGTGACCTGCGGGTTTTCTCTAACCATAAAAAGTTGTTGTGTCGTTATTTTGTTGTGTTATTTATTTCTACGTTTAGAAACTAAGTTGAGTTTATGTTAAATCAAGAATGTATATAGTTATAAGTTATTCTTTCCACAGAGGAGGATATGGCATTTAATCCCTTAAGGAAATGTAAGGCAAATTGCCTGGAATGCACATAAGGGTTAAGGCCAAGACGGAGGAGGGGAGTGTTGTGTTGTGTGTGTGAAACAATGTTGCAGAAAGAGAGGAGGGGTTCCAGCTTACCCTTTTAAGCCCAGTACAGGAAGCACATGTCCTCTTTCTGCTGTTTTTCTCAAAGTTTTCCCCACCCTTCCCTCCCTTTGTTTATTATTTTGCAATCAGTAGGGGGATCCGTCCTTATGATGGTCCCCAGGGACTAGGGCTATCCGAGGCCATGATGAGGGCTAACCAGCCTATTTCTGTAAGTCCAAGGACGTTAAGTTTCAGCTCCCCAGGTATTTCAATCTGGTTTACGCACCTTTTTGATCCTGGCCCTTACTGGTACGGAGTGGTGGTTTGCACCCTGGGCTGGCGGGTGGACAGTGTCCGGGGGCAGGATGTGATCGAGGTAGAGTGACGGCACTTCCGGCCAGGGGTGAAGTCCCCAGACGCGCGTCTGGGGTGTTCCCTGCCCGTGTGATTCCGATGCCGAGAATTCCCTGTTTTTATAGTATTGAGCTACGCTCTGCTTCTTCTCCTGCGCCCTGGTACTGCCCATCTTGTTAGCATGGGTTACTACGTTTAGCTAGTACCTGATTGCCGCCCCCCTGGTCCATGTTTATTCAGACGGTCGTTAGTTCTTGTGTTGCCACAATAAACGTGACCTGCGGGTTTTCTCTAACCATAAAAAGTTGTTGTGTCGTTATTTTGTTGTGTTATTTATTTCTACGTTTAGAAACTAAGTTGAGTTTATGTTAAACCAAGAATGTATATAGTTATAAGTTATTATTTCCACAGAGGAGGATATGGCACTTAATCCCTTATGTTAATAATATATATTGTGTAACTGTTATGTGCTAGTGTTAATAATATATATTGTGTAACTGTTATGTGCTAGTGTTAATAATATATATTGTGTAGCTGTTATGTGCTAGTGTTAATAATATATATTGTGTAGCTGTTATGTGCTAGAGTTAATAATATATATTATCTAACTGTTATGTGCTAGTGTTAATAATATATATTGTGCAGCTGTTATGTGCTAGTGTTAATAATATATATTGTGTAGCTGTTATGTGCTAGAGTTAATAATATATATTATCTAACTGTTATGTGCTAGTGTTAATAATATATATTGTGTAGCTGTTATGTGCTAGTGTTAATAATATATATTGTGTAGCTGTTATGTGCTAGAGTTAATAATATATATTATCTAACTGTTATGTGCTAGTGTTAATAATATATATTGTGCAGCTGTTATGTGCTAGTGTTAATAATATATATTGTGTAGCTGTTATGTGCTAGTCTTAATAATATATATTGTGTAGCTGTTATGTGCTAGTGTTAATAATATATATTGTGTAGCTGTTATGTGCTAGTTTTAATAATATATATTGTGTAACTTTTATGTGCTAGTGCTAATAATATATATTGTGTAACTGTTATGTGCTAGTTTTAATAATATATATTGCGTAACTGTTATGTGCTAGTGATAATAATATATATGGTGTAACTGTTATGTGCTAGTGTTAATAATATATATTGTGTAGCTGTTATGTGCTAGTGTTAATAATATATATTGTGTAACTGTTATGTGCTAGTGTTAATAATATATATTGTGTACCTGTTATGTGCTAGTGTTAATAATATATATTGTGTAGCTGTTATGTGCTAGTGTTAATAATATATATTGTGTAACTGTTATGTGCTAGTGTTAATAATATATATTGGGTAGCTGTTATGTGCTAGTGTTAATAATATATCTTGTATAGCTGTTATGTGCTAGTGTTAATAATATATATTGTGTAGCTGTTATGTGCTAGTGTTAATAATATATATTGTGTAACTGTTATGTGCTAGTGTTAATAATATATATTGTGTAACTGTTATGTGCTAGTGTTAATAATATATATTATCTGTTATGTGCTAGTGTTAATAATATATATTGTGTAGCTGTTATGTGCTAGTGTTAATAATATATATTGTGTAGCTGTTATGTGCTTGAGTTAATAATATATATTATCTAACTGTTATGTGCTAGTGTTAATAATATATATTGTGCAGCTGTTATGTGCTAGTGTTAATAATATATTGTTTAGCTGTTACGTGCTAGTGTTAATAATATATATTGTGTAGCTGTTATGTGCTAGTGTTAATAATATATATTGTGTAACTGTTATGTGCTAGTGTTAATAATATATATTGTGTAGCTGTTATGTGCTAGAGTTAATAATATATATTATCTAACTGTTATGTGCTAGTGTTAATAATATATATTGTGTAGCTGTTATGTGCTAGTGTTAATAATATATATTGTGTAGCTGTTATGTGCTAGAGTTAATAATATATATTATCTAACTGTTATGTGCTAGTGTTAATAATATATATTGTGCAGCTGTTATGTGCTAGTGTTAATAATATATATTGTGTAGCTGTTATGTGCTAGTCTTAATAATATATATTGTGTAGCTGTTATGTGCTAGTGTTAATAATATATATTGTGTAGCTGTTATGTGCTAGTTTTAATAATATATATTGTGTAACTTTTATGTGCTAGTGCTAATAATATATATTGTGTAACTGTTATGTGCTAGTTTTAATAATATATATTGCGTAACTGTTATGTGCTAGTGATAATAATATATATGGTGTAACTGTTATGTGCTAGTGTTAATAATATATATTGTGTAGCTGTTATGTGCTAGTGTTAATAATATATATTGTGTAACTGTTATGTGCTAGTGTTAATAATATATATTGTGTACCTGTTATGTGCTAGTGTTAATAATATATATTGTGTAGCTGTTATGTGCTAGTGTTAATAATATATATTGTGTAACTGTTATGTGCTAGTGTTAATAATATATATTGGGTAGCTGTTATGTGCTAGTGTTAATAATATATCTTGTATAGCTGTTATGTGCTAGTGTTAATAATATATATTGTGTAGCTGTTATGTGCTAGTGTTAATAATATATATTGTGTAACTGTTATGTGCTAGTGTTAATAATATATATTGTGTAACTGTTATGTGCTAGTGTTAATAATATATATTATCTGTTATGTGCTAGTGTTAATAATATATATTGTGTAGCTGTTATGTGCTAGTGTTAATAATATATATTGTGTAGCTGTTATGTGCTTGAGTTAATAATATATATTATCTAACTGTTATGTGCTAGTGTTAATAATATATATTGTGCAGCTGTTATGTGCTAGTGTTAATAATATATATTGTTTAGCTGTTACGTGCTAGTGTTAATAATATATATTGTGTAGCTGTTATGTGCTAGTGTTAATAATATATATTGTGTAACTGTTATGTGCTAGTGTTAATAATATATATTGTGTAACTGTTATGTGCTAGTGTTAATAATATATATTGTGTAACTGTTATGTGCTAGTGTTAATAATATATATTGTGTAGCTGTTATGTGCTAGTGTTAATAATATATATTGTGTAACTGTTATGTGCTAGTGTTAATAATATATATTGTGTAACTGTTATGTGCTAGTATTAATAATATATATTGTGTAACTGTTATGTGCTAGTGTTAATATATATTGTGTAACTATTATGTGCTAGTGTTAATAATATATATTGTGTAGCTGTTATGTGCTAGTGTTAATAATATATATTGTTTAGCTGTTATGTGCTAGTGTTAATAATATATATTGTGTAGCTGTTATGTGCTAGTGTTAATAATATATATTGTGTAACTGTTATGTGCTAGTGTTAATAATATATATTGTGTAGCTGTTATGTGCTAGTGTTAATAATATATATTGTGTAGCTGTTATGTGCTAGTGTTAATAATATATATTGTGTAGCTGTTATGTGCTAGTGTTAATAATATATATTGTGTAACTGTTATGTGCTAGTGTTAATAATATATATTGTGTAGCTGTTATGTGCTAGTGTTAATAATATATATTGTGTATCTGTTATGTGCTAGTGTTAATACTATATATTGTGTAACTGTTATGTGCTAGTGTTAATAATAAATATTGTGTAACTGTTATGTGCTAGTGTTAATAATATATATTGTGTAACTGTTATGTGCTAGTGTTAATAATATATATTGTGTAACTGTTATGTGCTAGTGTTAATAATATATATTGTGTAACTGTTATGTGCTAGTGTTAATATATATTTTGTAGCTGTTATGTGCTAGTGTTAATAATATATATTGTGTAGCTGTTATGTGCTAGTGTTAGTAATATATATTGTGTAACTGTTATGTGCTAGTGTTAATAATATATATTGTGTAACTGTTATGTGCTAGTGTTAATAATATATATTGTGTAACTGTTATGTGCTAGTGTTAATAATATATATTGTGTACCTGTTATGTGCTAGTGTTAATAATAATATATTGTGTAGTTGTTATGTGCTAGTGTTAATAATATATATTGTGTAACTGTTATGTGCTAGTGTTAATAATATATATTTTGTAGCTGTTATGTGCTAGTGTTAATAATATATATTGTGTAACTGTTATGTGCTAGTGATAATAATATATATTGTGTAACTGTTATGTACTAGTGTTAATAATAAATATTGTGTAACTGTTATGTGCTAGTGTTAATAATATATATTGTGTAACTGTTATTTGCTAGTGTTAATAATATATATTGTGTAACTGTTATGTGCTAGTGTTAATATATATTGTGTAGCTGTTATGTGCTAGTGTTAATAATATATATTATGTAGCTGTTATGTGCTAGTGTTAATAATATATATTGTGTAGCTGTTATGTGCTAGTGTTAGTAATATATATTGTGTAACTGTTATGTGCTAGTGTTAATAATATATATTGTGTAACTGTTATGTGCTAGTGTTAATATATATTGTGTAGCTGTTATGTGCTAGTGTTAATAATATATATTGTGTAGCTGTTATGTGCTAGTGTTAGTAATATATATTGTGTAACTGTTATGTGCTAGTGTTAATAATATATATTGTGTAACTGTTATGTGCTAGTGTTAATAATATATATTGTGTAACTGTTATGTGCTAGTGTTAATAATATATATTGTGTACCTGTTATGTGCTAGTGTTAATAATAATATATTGTGTAGTTGTTATGTGCTAGTGTTAATAATATATATTGTGTAACTGTTATGTGCTAGTGTTAATAATATATATTTTGTAGCTGTTATGTGCTAGTGTTAATAATATATATTGTGTAACTGTTATGTGCTAGTGTTAATAATATATATTGTGTAACTGTTATGTACTAGTGTTAATAATAAATATTGTGTAACTGTTATGTGCTAGTGTTAATAATATATATTGTGTAACTGTTATGTGCTAGTGTTAATAATATATATTGTGTAACTGTTATGTGCTAGTGTTAATATATATTGTGTAGCTGTTATGTGCTAGTGTTAATATATATTGTGTAGCTGTTATGTGCTAGTGTTAGTAATATATATTGTGTAGCTGTTATGTGCTAGTGTTAGTAATATATATTGTGTAACTGTTATGTGCTAGTGTTAATAATATATATTGTGTAACTGTTATGTGCTAGTGTTAATAATATATATTGTGTACCTGTTATGTGCTAGTGTTAATAATAATATATTTTGTAGCTGTTATGTGCTAGTGTTAATAATATATAGTGTGTAACTGTTATGTGCTAGTGTTAATAATATATATTGTGTAGCTGTTATGTGCTAGTGTTAATAATATATATTGTGTAGGGTTATGTGCTAGTGTTAGTAATATATATTGTGTAGCTGTTATGTGCTAGTGTTAATAATATATATTGTGTAGCTGTTATGTGCTAGTGTTAATAATATATATTGTGTAGCTGTTATGTGCTAGTGTTAATAATATATATTTTGTAGCTGTTATGTGCTAGTGTTAATAATATATAGTGTGTAACTGTTATGTGCTAGTGTTAATAATATATATTGTGTAACTGTTATGTGCTAGTGTTAATAATATATAGTGTGTAACTGTTATGTGCTAGTGTTAATAATATATAGTGTGTAACTGTTATGTGCTAGTGTTAATAATATATAGTGTGTAACTGTTATGTGCTAGTGTTAATAATATATATTGTGTAGCTGTTATGTGCTAGTGTTAATAATATATAGTGTGTAACTGTTATGTGCTAGTGTTAATAATATATATTGTGTAACTGTTATGTGCTAGTGTTAATAATATATATTGTGTAGCTGTTATGTGCTAGTGTTAATAATATATATTGTGTAGCTGTTATGTGCTAGTGATAATAATATATATTGTGTAACTGTTATGTGCTAGTGTTAATAATATATATTGTGTAGCTGTTATGTGCTAGTGTTAATAATATATATTGTGTAACTGTTATGTACTAGTGTTAATAATATATATTGTGTAACTGTTATGTGCTACTGTTAATAATATATATTGTGTAACTGTTATGTGCTAGTGTTTATAATATATATTGTATAGCTGTTATGTGCTAGTGTTAATATATATTGTGTAACTGTTATGTACTAGTGTTAATAATATATATTGTGTAACTGTTATGTGCTAGTGTTAATAATATATATTGTGTAACTGTTATGTGCTAGTGTTTATAATATATATTGTATAGCTGTTATGTGCTAGTGTTAATAATATATATTGTGTAGCTTTTATGTGCTAGTGTTAATAATATATATTGTGTAACTGTTATGTGCTAGTGTTAATAATATATATTGTGTTGCTGTTATGTGCTAGTGTTAATAATATATATTGTGTAACTGTTATGTGCTAGTGTTAATAATATATATTGTGTTGCTGTTATGTGCTAGTGTTAATAATATATATTGTGTAACTGTTATGTGCTAGTGTTAATAATATATATTGTGTAACTGTTATGTACTAGTGTTAATAATATATATTGTGTAACTGTTATGTGCTAGTGTTAATAATATATATTGTGTAACTGTTATGTGCTAGTGATAATAATATATATTGTGTAGCAGTTATGTGCTAGTGTTAATAATATATATTGTGTAGCTGTTATGTGCTGGTGTTAATAATATATTGTGTAGCTGTTATGTGCTAGTGTTAATAATATATATTGTGTAACTGTTATGTGCTAGTGTTAATAATATATATTGTGTAACTGTTATGTGCTAGTGTTAATAATATATATTGTGTAGCTGTTATGCGCTAGTGTTAATACTATATATTGTGTAACTGTTATGTGCTAGTGTTAATAATATATATTGTGTAACTGTTATGTACTAGTGTTAATAATATATATTGTGTAGCTGTTATGTGCAAGTGTTAATAATATATATTGTGTAACTGTTATGTACTAGTGTTAATAATATATATTGTGTAGCTGTTATGTGCTAGTGTTAATAATATATAGTGTGTAACTGTTATGTGCTAGTGTTAATAATATATATTGTGTAGCTATGTGCTAGTGTTAATAATATATATTGTGTAACTGTTATGTGCTAGTGTTAATAATATATATTGTGTAACTGTTATGTGCTAGTGTTAATAATATATATATTGTGTAACTGCTATGTACTAGTGATAATAATATATATATTGTGTATCTGTTAACTGCTAATGAATAATATAACAGGGACAATGTGCTCAGTTTCTGTCATTCTTATGAATTTGCAGCATTACTTGTTAAAAAAACATCCAACCCGTTTTTTAAATAGTGAAACATTTTCTTTTTGCCAGATTGGCTGCTTCTTGACATGTGACTTTTCAGGGGATTTCTGGGAACTGTAGTTTTATACCATTCCTCCCCTTACTTACTTCCTGTACAGCTGCAGCTGGGTGAGTGAGTCAGGCTGTGTGTATTGTGTGATTATAAGTTTGTGTTTATTTCTGAACTGCTGAAAAATTATCAGTT
The DNA here is from genome assembly GCF_027579735.1 of Bombina bombina. Taxonomy (NCBI): domain Eukaryota; kingdom Metazoa; phylum Chordata; class Amphibia; order Anura; family Bombinatoridae; genus Bombina; species Bombina bombina. The sequence continues at coordinate 24,968,233 of NC_069503.1, read as the reverse complement.
TTTATAAATATTGTCCTTTTAGTGCATGTTATTCACCTGCTTGTGCCAGGCAATGAGATAGTAACTGATGTTTAATTGTTAGTGCTAGTGAAGGGTTAATACACACTGTGCTGCTCTCTGTGCTAGTGAAGGGTTAATACACACTGTGCTGCTCTCTGTGCTAGTGAAGGGTTAATACACACTGTGCTGCTCTCTGTGCTAGTGAAGGGTTAATACACACTGTGCTGCTCTCTGTGCTAGTGAAGGGGTTAATACACACTGTGCTGCTCTCTGTGCTAGTGAAGGGTTAATACACACTGTGCTGCTCTCTGTGCTAATGAAGGGTTAATACACACTGTGCTGCTCTCTGTGCTAGTGAAGGGTTAATACACACTGTGCTGCTCTATGTGCTAGTGAAGGGTTAATACACACTGTGCTGCTCCCTGTGCTAGTGAAGGGTTAATACACACTGTGCAGCTGTCTGTGCTAGTGAAGGGTTAATACACACTGTGCAGCTCTCTGTGCTAGTGAAGGGTTAATACACACTGTGCTGCTCTCTGTGCTAGTGAAGGGGTTAATACACACTGGGCTGCTCTCTGTGCTAGTGAAGGGGTTAATACACACTGTGCAGCTCTCTGTGCTAGTGAAGGGGTTAATACACACTGTGCTGCTCTCTGTGCTAGTGAAGGGTTAATACACACTGTGCTGCTATCTGTGCTAGTGAAGGGTTAATACACACTGTGCTGCTATCTGTGCTAGTGAAGGGTTAATACTCACTGTGCTGCTCTCTGTGCTAGTGAAGGATTAATACACACTGTGATGCTCTCTGTGCTAGTGAAGGGTTAATACACACTGTGCAGCTCTCTGTGCTAGTGAAGGGTTAATACACACTGTGCTGCTCTCTGTGCTAGTGAAGGGTTAATACATACTGTGCAGCTCTTTGTGCTAGTGAAGGGTTAATACACACAGTGCTGCTCTCTGTGCTAGTGAAGGGTTATTACTTACTGTGCAGCTCTGTGTGTTAGTGAAGGGTTAATACACACAGTGCTGCTCTCTGTGCTAGTGAAGGGTTAATACACACTGTGATGCTCTCTGTGCTAGTGAAGGATTAATACACACTGTGCTGCTCTCTGTGCTAGTGAAGGGTTAATACACACTGTGCTGCTCTCTGTGCTAGTGAAGGGGTTAATACACACTGGGCTGCTCTCTGTGCTAGTGAAGGGGTTAATACACACTGTGCAGCTCTCTGTGCTAGTGAAGGGGTTAATACACACTGTGCTGCTCTCTGTGCTAGTGAAGGGTTAATACACACTGTGCTGCTCTCTGTGCTAGTGAAGGGTTAATACACACTGTGCTGCTTTCTGTGCTAGTGAAGGTTTAATACACACTGTGGTACTCTCTGTGCTAGTAAAGAGTTAATACACACTGTGCTGCTCTCTGTGCTAGTGAAGGGTTAATACACACTGTGGTACTCTCTGTGCTAGTAAAGAGTTAATACACACTGTGCTGCTCTCTGTGCTAGTGAAGGGTTAATACACACTGTACTGCTCTCTGTGCTAGTGAAGGGTTAATACACACTGTGCTTCTGTCTGTGCTAGTGAAGGGTTAATACACACTGTGCTGCTCTCTGTGCTAGTGAAGGGTTAATACACACTGTGCTCCTCTCTGTGCTAGTGAAGGGTTAATACACACTGTGCTGCTCTCTGTGCTAGTGAATGGTTAATACACACTGTGCTGCTCTCTGTGCTAGTGAAGGGTTAATGCACACAGTGCTGCTCTCTGTGCTAGTGAAGGGTTAATACACACTGTGCTGCTCTCTGTGCTAGTGAAGGGTTAATACACACTGTGCTGCTCTCTGTGCTAGTGAAGGGTTAATACACATTGTGCTGCTCTCTGTGCTAGTGAAGGGTTAATACACACGGTGATGCTCTCTGTGCTAGTGAAGGGTTAATACACACTGTGCTGCTCCCTGTGCTAGTGAAGGGTTAATACACACTGTACTGCTCTCTGTGCTAGTAAAGGGTTAATGCACACTGTGCTGTTCTCTGTGCTTGTGAAGGGGTTAATACACACTGTGCTGCTCTCTGTGCTAGTGACGGGTTAATACACACTGTGCTGCTCTCACTCTGTGCTAGTGAAGGGTTAATACACACTGTGCTGCTCTCACTCTGTGCTAGTGAAGGGTTAATACACACTGCATACCTCCCAACATTTCAAAATTAAAAAGAGGTACACCCCCCCCCCCCCGGCAAAAAAAAATGACATGTGGTGGGCGGGGCTTAAAAAAATCATAAGACCAAAGTAATAAAAATAAAATTCTAAATAAAGTCATATATTTTAATACACTTACGGCTAGATTTAGAGTTTGGCGTTAGCCGTGAAAACCAGCGTTAGAGGCTCCTAACGCTGGTTTTAGGCTACCGCCGGTATTTGGAGTCACTGAAAATAGGATCTAACGCTCACTTTTCAGCCGCGACTTTTCCATACCGCAGATCCCCTTACGTCAATTGCGTATCCTATCTTTTCAATGGGATCTTTCTAACTCCGGTATTTAGTGTCGTTTCTGAAGTGAGCGTTAGACATCTAACGACAAAACTCCAGCCGCAGAAAAAAAGCAGGAGTTAAGAGCTTTCTGGGCTAACGCCGGTTTATAAAGCTCTTAACTACTGTACTCTAAAGTACACTAACACACATAAACTACCTATGTACCCCTAAACCGAGGTCCCCCCACATCACCGCCACTCGATTAATTTTTTTTAACCCCTAATCTGCCGACCGCCAACTACGTTATCCTTTTGTACCCCTAATCTGCTGCCCCTAACACCGCTGACCCCTGTATTATATTTATTAACCCCTAATCTGCCCCCCACAACGTCGCCGCCAGCTACCTACACTTTATTAACCCCTAATCTGCCGACCGCAAAGCGCCGCCACCTACGTTATCCCTATGTACCCCTAATCTGCTGCCCCTAACACCGCCGACCCCTATATTATATTTATTAACCCCTAATCTGCCCCCCTCAACGTCGCCTCCACCTGCCTACACTTATTAACCCCTAATCTGCCGAGCAGACCTGAGCGCTACTATAATAAAGTTATTAACCCCTAATCCGCCTCACTAACCCTATCATAAATAGTATTAACCCCTAATCTGCCCTCCCTAACATCGCCGACACCTAACTTCAATTATTAACCCCTAATCTGCCGACCGGAGCTCACCGCTACTATAATAAATGGATTAACCCCTAAAGCTAAGTCTAACCCTAACACCCCCCTAAATTAAATATAATTTAAATCTAACGAAATTAATTAACTCTTATTAAATAAATTATTCCTATTTAAAGCTAAATACTTACCTGTAAAATAAATCCTAATATAGCTACAATATAAATTATAATTATATTGTAGCTATTTTAGGATTAATATTTATTTTACAGGCAACTTTGTAATTATTTTAACCAGGTACAATAGCTATTAAATAGTTAAGAACTATTTAATAGTTACCTAGTTAAAATAATAACAAAATTACCTGTAAAATAAATCCTAACCTAAGTTACAATTAAACCTAACACTATACTATCATTAAATTAATTAAATAAAATACCTACAATACCTACAATAAAACCTAACACTACACTATCAATAAATTAATTAAATACAATTCCTACAAATAACTACAATGAAATAAACTAACTAAAGTACAAAAAATAAAAAAGAACTCAGTTACAAAAAATAAAAAAATATTTACAAACATCAGAAAAATATTACAACAATTTTAAACTAATTACACCTACTCTAAGCCCCCTAATAAAATAACAAAGACCCCCCAAAATAAAAAAATGCCCTACCCTATTCTAAATTAATAAAGTTAAAAGCTCTTTTACCTTACCAGCCCTGAACAGGGCCCTTTGCGGGGCATGCCCCAAGAAATTCAGCTCTTTTGCCTGTAAAAAAAACACATACAATACCCCCCCCCCCAACATTACAACCCACCACCCACATACCCCTAATCTAACCCAAACCTCCCTTAAATAAACCTAACACTAAGCCCCTGAAGATCTTCCTACCTTGTCTTCACCTCACCAGGTATCACCGATCCGTCCTGGCTCCAAAATCTTCATCCAACCCAAGCGGGGGCTGGCGATCCATCATCCGGTGCTGAAGAGGTCCAGAAGAGGCTCCAAAGTCTTCATCCTATCCGGGAAGAAGAGTAGATCCGGACCAGCAACCATCTTCTTCCAAGCGGCATCTTCTATCTTCATCCGATGACGACCGGCTCCATCCTGAAGACCTCCAGCGCGGATCCGTCCTCTTCTTCCGACGACTTCCTGAGGAATGACGGTTCCTTTAAGGGACGTCATCCAAGATGGCGTCCCTCGAATTCCGATTGGCTGATAGGATTCTATCAGCCAATCGGAATTAAGGTAGGAAAATTCTGATTGGCTGATGGAATCAGCCAATCAGAATCAAGTTCAATCCGATTGGCTGATCCAATCAGCCAATCAGATTGAGCTTGCATTCTATTGGCTGTTCCGATCAGCCAATAGAATGCAAGCTCAATCTGATTGGCTGATTGGATCAGCCAATCGGATTGAACTAGATTCTGATTGGCTGATACCATCAGCCAATCAGAATATTCCTACCTTAATTCCGATTGGCTGATAGAATCCTATCAGACAATCGGAATTAGAGGGACGCCATCTTGGATGACGTCCCTTAAAGGAACCGTCATTCGTCGGGAAGTCATCGGAAGAAGAGGACGGATCCGCTCTGGAGGTCTTCAGGATGGAGCCGGTCGTCATCGGATGAAGATAGAAGATGCCGCTTGGAAGAAGATGGTTGCCGGTCCGGATCTACTCTTCTTCCCGGATAGGATGAAGACTTTGGAGCCTCTTCTGGACCTCTTCAGCACCGGATGATGGATCGCCAGCCCCCGCTTGGGTTGGATGAAGATTTTGGAGCCAGGACGGATCGGTGATACCTGGTGAGGTGAAGACAAGGTAGGAAGATCTTCAGGGGCTTAGTGTTAGGTTTATTTAAGGGGGGTTTGGGTTAGATTAGGGGTATGTGGGTTGTAATGTTGGGGGGGGGTATTGTATGTTTTTTTTTACAGGCAAAAGAGCTGAACTTCTTGGGGCATGCCCCGCAAAGGGCCCTGTTCAGGGCTGGTAAGGTAAAAGAGCTTTTAACTTTATTAATTTAGAATAGGGTAGGGCATTTTTTTATTTTGGGGGTCTTTGTTATTTTATTAGGGGGCTTAGAGTAGGTGTAATTAGTTTAAAATTGTTGTAATATTTTTCTGATGTTTGTAAATATTTTTTTATTTTTTGTAACTTAGTTCTTTTTTATTTTTTGTACTTTAGTTAGTTTATTTCATTGTAGTTATTTGTAGGAATTGTATTTAATTTATTTATTGATAGTGTAGTGTTAGGTTTTATTGTAGGTAATTGTAGGTATTTTATTTAATTAATTTAATGATAGTATAGTGTTAGGTTTAATTGTAACTTAGGTTAGGATTTATTTTACAGGTAATTTTGTTATTATTTTAACTAGGTAACTATTAAATAGTTCTTAACTATTTAATAGGTATTGTACCTGGGTAAAATAATTACAAAGTTGCCTGTAAAATAAATATTAATCCTAAAATAGCTACAATGTAATTATAATTTATATTGTAGCTATATTAGGATTTATTTTACAGGTAAGTATTTAGCTTTAAATAGGAATAATTTATTTAATAAGAGTTAATTAATTTCGTTAGATTTAAATTATATTTAATTTAGGGGGGTGTTAGTGTTAGAGTTAGACTTAGCTTTAGGGGTTAATCCATTTATTATAGTAGCGGTGAGCTCCGGTCGGCAGATTAGGGGTTAATAATTGAAGTTAGGTGTCGGCGATGTTAGGGAGGGCAGATTAGGGGTTAATACTATTTATGATAGGGTTAGTGAGGCGGATTAGGGGTTAATAACTTTATTATAGTAGCGCTCAGGTCCGCTCGGCAGATTAGGGGTTAATAAGTGTAGGCAGGTGGAGGCGACGTTGAGGGGGGCAGATTAGGGGTTAATAAATATAATATAGGGGTCGGCGGTGTTAGGGGCAGCAGATTAGGGGTACATAGGGATAATGTAAGTAGCGGCGGTTTACGGAGCGGCAGATTAGGGGTTAATAATATAATGCAGGGGTCAGCGATAGCGGGGGGCGGCAGATTAGGGGTTAATAAGTGTAAGGTTAGGGGTGTTTAGACTCGGGGTACATGTTAGAGTGTTAGGTGCAGACGTAGGAAGTGTTTCCCCATAGGAAACAATGGGGCTGCGTTAGGAGCTGAACGCGGCTTTTTTTGCAGGTGTTAGGTTTTTTTTCAGCTCAAACTGCCCCATTGTTTCCTATGGGGGAATCGTGCACAAGCACGTTTTTGAGGCTGGCCGCGTCCGTAAGCAACTCTGGTATCGAGAGTTGCATTTGCGGTAAAAATGCTCTACGCTCCTTTTTTGGAGCCTAACGCAGCATTTTTTTGGACTCTCAATACCAGAGTTATTTTTATGGTGCGGCCAGAAAAAAGCCCGGGTAGCTAACGCACCCCCTTGGCCGCCAAACTCCAAATCTAGCCGTATGGTAGCAAATCAAACACAAGCTCAAACCACTGGTATGGCTATGTGAGCGCTGTATTTAATTAGCCTTTGCAAAGACATTGCTAAATATTTTTATCTTAATTGCACATTTATTAATAAATTCTTTAAAACTACTCTCTGCATTCCCCATTAATATTCTAGATTCTGGCCTTTAAAGTCAGCAAAAATGCACAGTAGCACTGTACCTAGCATACACTTACACATGCAGATATACACACACACACACACTACTTAGCATACACTTATACATGCAGATACACACATACTACATAGCATACACTTATACATGCAGATACACACACACTGCATAGCATACACTTATACATGCAGATACACACACTACATAGTATACACTTATACATGCAGACACACACACTACATAGTATACACTTATACATGCAGATACACACACACTACATAGTATACACTTATACATGCAGATACACACACACACACACACTACATAGCATACACTTATACATGCAGATACGCACACACACTACTTAGCATACACTTATACATGCAGATACGCACACACACTACATAGCATACACTTACACATGCAGATAAACACACACACACTACTTAGCATACACTTATACATGCAGATACACACACACTACATAGCATACACTTATACATGCAGCATACACACATACTACATAGCATACACTTACACGTGCACATACACACACACTGCATATCATACACTTATACATGCAGCATACACTTACACATGCAGATACACACACACTACATAGCACACACTTATACATGCAGATACACACACACACTGCATAGCATACACTTATACATGCAGATACACAGACACTACATAGCATATACTTATACATGCAGCATACACTTATACATGCAGATACACAGACACTACATAGTATACACTTATACATGCAGATACACACACACTACATAGCATACACTTATACATGCAGATACACAGACACTACATAGTATACACTTATACATGCAGATACACACACACACTACATAGCATACACTTATACATGCAGATACACAGACACTACATAGCATATACTTATACATGCAGCATACACTTATACATGCAGATACACAGACACTACATAGTATACACTTATACATGCAGATACACACACACTACATAGCATACACTTATACATGCAGATACACACACACTACATAGCATATACTTATACATGCAGCATACACTTATACATGCAGATACACAGACACTACATAGTATACACTTATACATGCAGATACACACACACTACATAGCATACACTTACACATGCAGATACACACACACTACATAGCATACATTTATACATGCAGATACACACACACTACATAGCATACACTTATACATGCAGATACACACACACTACATAGCATACACTTATACATGCAGATACACACACACTTATACATACAGATACACCCACACACTACATAGCTTACACTTATACATGCAGATACACACACACACTACATAGCATACACTTATACATGCAGATACACACACACTACATAGCATATACTTATACATGCAGCATACACTTATACATGCAGATACATACACTACATAGCATACACTTATACATGCAGATACACACACACTACATAGCATACACTTATACATGCAGATACACACACACTACATAGCATATACTTATACATGCAGCATACACTTATACATGCAGATACACAGACACTACATAGTATACACTTATACATGCAGATACACACACACTACATAGCATACACTTATACATGCAGATACACACACACTACATAGCATACACTTATACATGCAGCATACACTTTTACATGCAGATACACATACACACACTACATAGCTTACATTTATACATGCAGACACACACACACTACATAGCATAAACTTATACATACAGATACACACACACAGTTATGGATACAGATAGACACACACACCACATCATATATGGGTTTCTGTAATTCATTGTATGGGGTCCTGGGATTGGCAAGCACATTAGCTGGCAGTCTGCGGCTGCCACTGCTCATTGTATAAAACTGAAGGCATGCAAGTATTATCCCCAGGGGTTAGACGTCATCACTACCAGAGGTAGGTTAGAGAGGTCACCATTACCCGTGGTCAGAGTGTATACAGCCTTCTTACTCCTGCTTAACCCACACACCATTCCTTTTCCACAGGGAATATAACAGGTATCTAACCCTGTGAGAGCAAAGCCAGCTGCTTCTGAGTATGGGCCCAATAGAATTTAAAAAAAAAAAAAAATTTTTTTTAAAATGCCTGGGGCAAATCGGGACAGATGGCTAGCAACTCGGGACAGAGGGACAGACCCCTAAAATCGGGACTGTCCCGCGAAAATCGGGACAGTTGGGGGTATGCACACTGTGCTGCTCTCTGTGCTAGTGAAGGGTTAATACACACTGTGCTGCTCTCTGTACTAGTGAAGGGTTAATACTCAATGTGCAGCTCTGTACTAGTGAAGGGTTAACACACACTGTGCTGCTCTGTGTGCTAGTGAAGGGTTAATACACACTGTGCAGCTCTCTGTCCTAGTAAAGGGGTTAATACACACTGTGCTGCTCTCTGTGCTAGTGAAGGGTTAATACACACTGTGCTGCTCTGTGCTAGTGAAGGGTTAATACACACTGTGCTGCTCTCTGTGCTAGTGAAGGGTTAATACACACTGTGCTGCTCTCTGTGCTAATGAAGAGCTATTACACAATGTGCTGCTCTCTGTGCTAGTGAAGGGTTAATACACACTGTGCTGCTCTCTGTGCTAGTGAAGGGTTAATACACACTGTGCTGCTCTCTGTGCTAGTGAAGGGTTAATACACACCGTGCTTCTGTCTGTGCTAGTGAAGGGTTAATACACACTGTGCAGCTCTCTGTGCCAGTGAAGGGTTAATACACACTGTGCTGCTCTCTGTGCTAGTGAAGGTTTAATACACACTGTGCTGCTCTCTGTGCTAGTGAAGGGTTAATACACACTGTGCTGCTCTCTGTGCTAGTGAAGGGTTAATACACACTATGCTGCTCTCTGTGCTAATGAAGGGTTAATACACACTGTGCTGCTCTCTGTGCTAGTGAAGGATTAATACACACTGTGGTGTTCTCTGTGCTAGTGAAGGGTTAATACACACTGTGCTGCTCTCTGTGCTAGTGAAGGATTAATACACACTGTGGTGTTCTCTGTGCTAGTGAAGGGTTAATACACATTGTGCTGCTCTCTGTGCTAGTGAAGGGTTAATACACACTGTGCAGCTCTCTGTGCTAGTGAAGGGTTAATACACACTGTGCAGCTCTCTGTGCTAGTGAAGGGTTAATACACACTGTGCTGCTCTCTGTGCTAGTGAAGGGTTTAATACACACTGTGCAGCTCTCTGTGCTAGTGAAGGGTTAATACACACTGTGCTGCTCTCACTCTGTGCTAGTGAAGGGTTAATACACACTGTGCTGCTCTCTGTGTCAGTGAAGGGATAATACACACTGTGCTGCTCTCTGTGCTAGTGAAGGGTTAATACACACTGTACTGCTCTCTGTGCTAGTAAAGGGTGCTAGTAAATGCTCGTGCACGTGAAGTTATCTGGGAGCAGGCACTGATTGGCTAAACTGCAAGTCTGTCAAAAGAACTGAAATAAAGGGGCAGTTTGCAGAGGCTTAGATACAAGATAATCACAGAGGTTAAAAGTATATTAAAATAACTGCGTTGGTTATGCAAAACTGGGGAATGGGTAATAAAGGGATTATCTATCTTTTAAAACAATAAAAATTCTGGTGTAGACCCTTTAATACATACTGTACTGCTCTCTGTGCTAGTGAAGGGTTAATACACACTGTACTGCTCTCTGTACTAGTGAAGGGTTAATACACACTGTACTGCTCTCTGTGCTAGGGAAGGGTTAATACATACTGCTCCTTTCTGTGCTAGTGAAGGGTTCATACACATGGACCATGGTGTTGCTCTTAGTGCTAGTGAAGGGTTAATACACACAGATTTGATCTCTGTGCTAGTTAAGGGTTCATACACATGGACCATGGTGTTGATCCCAGTGCTAGTGAAGGGTTAATATGCACTGTGCTCCTCTCTGTGTACAGCCTATAATAGAGTATACTAGCTAGTGTTTTTTCTAATGGAATGTAATAAATATAAAGTGACAATGTAGTGTTTGTTGCAGTAGACTGTTAATATATAAATAGTTTTATGTACCATTAACAGTCCTGATACTGCAAGGTCACGGACAATACTTAGACTTTGTAAGCTCACAGACTATACTTCGAAGGCCACGGATACTTAGACTTTGTAAGGTCACGGACAATACTTAGACGGCCACGGATAATACTTAGACTTAGAAGGTCACAGACAATACTTAGACTTTCCCCTCTCCCCCTCTCCAAGCTACACCTCCCCCCATACACCTACCCCCCATACACCTACCCTTTATCCACAGGAAGTTTTACCTTTAAAACCATCTTTCTCACACAGACCTCACAGCAACAAGCAGTCCTACAGGCTCTCTGCAAACAACATACATTTAAAGATCCCACAGTCGTTCTGCAAACACAATACTTGGACAATACTTGGACTTAGGAAGGTCACGGACAATACTTAGACTTTGTAGGTCACAGACAATACTTAGAAGGTCACGGACAATACTTGGACTTAGGACGGTCATAGACAATACTTGGACTTAGGAAGTTCACGGACAATACTTTGTAAGGTCACAGCCAATACTTAGACTATGGAAGGTCACAGACAATACTTCAACTTAGAAGGTCACAGACAATACTTGGAATTTGGAAGGTCACGGACAATACTTAGACTTTGGAAGGTCACATACAATACTTGGACTTTGGAAGGTCACAGACAGTACTTAGACTTTATAAGGTCACGGACAATACTTAGACTTTAGAAGGTCACATAAGATACTTGGACTTTGGAAGGTCACAGACAATACTTAGACTTTGGAAGGTCACGGACGATACTTAGACTTTGGAAGGTCAGGGACAATACTTGGACTTATGAAGGTTATGGACAATACTTGGACTTTGTATGGTCACAGACAATACTTAGACTTAGAAGTCCACGGATAATACTTAGACTTAGAAGGTCACAGACAATACTTAGACTTTCCCCTCTCCCCCTCTCCAAGCTACACCTCCCCCCATACACCTACCCTTTATCAACAGGAAGTTTTACCTGTAAAACCTTCTTTCTCACACAGACCTCATAGCAACAAGCAGTCCTACAGGCTCTCTGCAAACAACATACATTTAAAGATCCCACAGCCTTTCTGCAAACACAATTGTGACAGACCCTTCTGTCAGGACTGAAGGAGTTAATTGTGTTTAGCTAAGAAACTAATTTCTAAAGACAGAGTTGCTGGCTCCAGCTATAATCTAATTAGTGCTAAGCATTCTATTGTTTGATCACCTAACGCCTAAGTGATAAGAAGGGCCAAGAGTGTCTTGTGGTTGAAGTGTTTAAGTAATATAATTCTATTGTATCATGTCAAAGGGCTTGTTCCCTCCATGTAATGTACAACAGCCTTTCAACCCCCATCTGGGGGGGGGGGTCAGACCTGCATAAATACTAGGCATAGCCTTTTAATAAATGTCATTCTGTTTTAAACCTGAAAACTGGCTGGGTTGTGAATTGCTGATTCCCTATGCAGGACATTGTTCATCTTATATTAACCTTGGTACACTGTTGGTACCGTAACAATTGGTGGCAAGCGACGGGATGAACCTTATCGCCCAGAAGAGCAACTACACAAGCCAGTAACCTCAGGAAGAGGGGGATTATTACAATACTGACTAAGATGGAAAGAGTACCAGGGACAGAAGGAACCAATGGGCCCAGCATATCAGACAGAACCCCTGAAGAAGCAAGCTTTGATCGGGCGGTTAAAATAAGACTGGCATATTATGGCCCCAACCCATCTGCGGAAATTATCGACCGGGTCATAGCAGCTGTGGAGGCCAACCTACTTCGCCAAAGCAGCGCTGCAGCAGCCCAAGTGGAAAAGAGAAAAGTAAATTTTGCAGCTTTTAAAAACTTCCTGGAAACAGAAGGAGAGATTGATGGGTTCCTTGCGGATTTTGAGAGGCAATGTGCACTACACAAGGTACCCGCAGAGGACTGGGTCACGATATTATCCGGAAAATTATCCGGCCGGGCCAATGAGGCTTTTCGGGCCATTCCAGATGAGGAGGTTGGGGATTATAATACTGTGAAAGAGGCTCTGCTCTCCAGGTATGCGGTTACACCGGAGGCATACCGGAGGCGGTTCAGAGACACTGTTAAATTAGCTGGTGATTCCTACGTTGAGTGGGCATGTAAGGTGCACCGCACAGCAGCTCACTGGATAGCGGGGTGCCAAGCCGTATCTGGGGAAGAGGTGCTGCAGCTATTCCTGTTGGAACATTTCTTTGACAAGTTATCAGCAGGAGTTAGAGAGTGGGTTCGGGACCGTAAACCCTCCACCCTGCATGAAGCTGCTCGCCTGGCAGATGAGTATATGGATGCCCGCAAACTGGACACTGCTACCACTAAGCCCCCTGCTAGAGTGGAGTACAGACCCCCAGTCACCCCAGCAGCTGCCAGTTACCAATCCCCGGCGCACCGCTATACCACACGGCCTCCGGCCACGAACTACCCTCAGAGAGCCCGGTTCAATTCACGGGGCTACTCACAGCCTATTTGGTGCTTTGGATGTAAGCAACTAGGACACAAAAGACCAGAGTGTCCCCTAAATGCAGCGAACCAAGCACAGTCCTGGAGAAGACCCGCCGGCGGAATTCCATGTAACTCTCAGCCTGCGGCCCGCTACGTAGAGGCGCAAGAATGCTGGAGCATCCTACATGAGGCAGACCTTGTGCAAGCTGCCCACCGGAATAACCGGCAACTGGTTAAAGTGAATGGGAAGAAGGTCAGTGGTCTACGGGATACTGGTGCTACCATGACCTTGCTTCAAAAGAACTTGGTGTCTGAGAAACAGTACACTGGAGACACTGTGGCTGTGAGGGTAGCAGGGGGCGATGTGTTCAGCCTACCTGTTGCCAGGGTACATTTGGATTGGGGAGTGGGTGCTAGACCTGTGAATGTGGGGGTCAAGAAGGACTTACCTGCTGATGTTCTTCTTGGAAATGACTTGGCTCCCCTTGTTTCTGCCTATGCTCCCATGGGTCCCGCTGATGTTAACCCTGTGACTACCCGTGCTCAGATCCATGCAGCAGAGACTGACCCCCCTGCTGCTAAGCCCCAGGACGCTGAGCTCAGTAAATCTCTATCCGCTATTGATACGTGGAAGTCCCGTTACAATGCGCTGATGAAGGAGAAGAGGAGCGCAGAGGAAAAAGCACGTTTAGAACGTGAATCTCTGCTAGACAAGCTGCACCGACAGACTGCAGAAAACACCAGCTTGAGAGTGGGACATGAAACATTAAAGACAAACTTAGCGACACTTGAGGAGAAGCTGACGCTGGCTCATAGTGAGGTGCAGCAACTCAAGGGCACCCTATGTCAGTATGAAGGGATTGTGGATACCTATAAAGAGCAGGTACAGAAAACTCGTAAAGAAGCTGATGGGATTTTGAAGGACTGTTTAGCCCTAGTCTGGGCACTGAGGAAGTTGAACCCTTCTTTGTATGGACAGGAATTCTCTCTCATAACGGGAATACAGATGGATTGTCCTGGCAAACTGACATGCCTACCACCTCCTAGTCCGGTCATCCCCAGGTTGACCCGCCAAAGGGTCAAGCCGGGTCTGCCGGAGTGTTCCACAAGGGGGGAGATATGTGACAGACCCTTCTGTCAGGACTGAAGGAGTTAATTGTGTTTAGCTAAGAAACTAATTTCTAAAGACAGAGTTGCTGGCTCCAGCTATAATCTAATTAGTGCTAAGCATTCTATTGTTTGATCACCTAACGCCTAAGTGATAAGAAGGGCCAAGAGTGTCTTGTGGTTGAAGTGTTTAAGTAATATAATTCTATTGTATCATGTCAAAGGGCTTGTTCCCTCCATGTAATGTACAACAGCCTTTCAACCCCCATCTGGGGGGGGGGGGGTCAGACCTGCATAAATACTAGGCATAGCCTTTTAATAAATGTCATTCTGTTTTAAACCTGAAAACTGGCTGGGTTGTGAATTGCTGATTCCCTATGCAGGACATTGTTCATCTTATATTAACCTTGGTACACTGTTGGTACCGTAACAACAATACTTGGACAATACTTGGACTTAGGAAGGTCATAGACAATACTTAGACTTTGTAGGTCACAGACAATACTTAGAAGGTCACGGACAATACTTGGACTTAGAAAGGTCATGAACAATACTTAGACTTAGGTCACAGACAATATTTACACTTTCCCCTCTCCCCCTCTCCAAGCTACACCTCCCCCATACCTACACCCCATACACCTTCCCATTTATCAACAGGAAGTTTTACCTTTAAAACCTTCTTACTCACACAGACCTCACAGCAACAAGCAATCCTACAGGTTCTCTGCAAACAACATACATTTAAAGATCCCACAGCCTTTCTGCAAACACAATGCTTGGACAATACTTGGACTTAGGAAGGTCACAGACAATACTTAGACTTTGTAAGTCACAGTCAATACTTAGAAGGTCACGGACAATACTTGGACTTAGGAAGGTCATGGACAATACTTGGACTTAGGAAGGTCATGGACAATACTTGGACTTTGCAAGGTCACAGACAATACTTAGACTTTGGAAGGTCACGGACGATACTTGGACTTTGTAAGGTGACAGACAATACTTAGACTTAGAAGGCCACGGATAATACTTAGACTTAGAAGGTCACAGACAATACTTGGACTTAGGAAGGTCATGGACAATACTTGGACTTTGGAAGGTCACATACGATACTTGGACTTAGGAAGGTCATGGACAATACTTGGACTTTGGAAGGTCATGGACAATACTTGGACTTTGGAAGGTCACGGACGATACTTAGACTTTGGAAGGTCATGGACAATACTTGGACTTTGGAAGGTCATGGACAATACTTGGACTTTGGAAGGTCATGGACAATACTTGGACTTTGGAAGGTCATGGACAATACTTGGACTTTGGAAGGTCACGGACAATACTTGGACTTTGGAAGGTCACGGACAATACTTGGACTTTGGAAGGTCATGGACAATACTTGGACTTAGGAAGGTCATGGACAATACTTGGACTTAGGAAGGTCATGGACAATACTTGGACTTTGGAAGATCACAGACAATACTTGGACTTTGTAGGTCACGGACAATACTTAGACTTTATCACCTGTCATCAGTAACATTCACATAAGTGATGAAGATACTCATAACCTTGTTATGTTTTGTCTAATTATGTATTTGGATGATATAGTCAGAGGCGTAACTAGAAACCACAGGGCCTAGGTGCAAGAATCTAAGAAGGGCCCCCTACCCCCCCCCCCCCCAAAAAAAAAAAAAATAGGTGAATTTGATTTTTTTATTTTTTATTTTTACATTTAACACAGAAAAAAAAAATGTGAATCAGATTACATGTCTGCAAAAGGAGGTACCCTGTGCCCACAGTCTGTGAGATGGTCTGACCCACTATTACTGTATATTGTGACACTGTTTAACCCACCAGTACAGGTCAACATTTTTTATTTAAAAAAATAAATACATTTTAAGCTGGACCCCCACCCTCAGGGGCCCAGTCACAGTTGCGACCTCTGCATCCCCTGTAGTTCCGCCCCTGCCTATATACCTAGATTGTAAAACAATGCAAATGTTTCAGTTTTAAAGGTCTTTAAAGCATATATTATTTTATCTGCAGATATTTTATAATACTATTAATGGTACAATAGTCATGCTGAGACTGTAATTTAATATATTTAATTTTAAGTAGTGAAAAAAGCTTTGCAATATACAGTTGTGCTCATAAGTTTACATACCCTGGCAGAATGTATGATTTCTTGGCCATTTTTCAGAGAATATGAATGATAACACAATAACTTTTTTCACTCATGGTTAGTGTTTGGCTGAAGCCATTTATTATCATTCAACTGGGTTTACTCTTTTTAAATCATAATTACAACAGAAACTACTCAAATGACCCTGATCAAAAGTTTACCTACCCTGGTGATTTTGGCCTGATAACATGTACACAAGTTGACACAAAGGGGTTTGAATAGCTATTAAAGGTAACCATCCTAACCTGTGATCTGTTTGCTTGTAATTAGTGTGTGTGTATAAAAGGTCAATGAGTTTCTGGACTCAGCAGTGTTCAAACACTAGTCAAGAAGTGGAAAATGAGGGGTTCTGTTGAAACCAAACCACGGTCAGGTAGATCAACTAAAATTTCAGCCACAACTTCCAGGAGAATTGTTCGGGATGCAAAGAAAAACCCACAAATAACTTCAGGTGAAATAAAGGACTCTCTGAAAACATGTGGTGTGGCTGTTTCAAGATGCCCAATAAGGAGGCACATGAAGAAATATGGGCTGCATGGTCGAGTCTCCAGAAGAAAGCCATTACTACACAAATGCCACAAAGTATCCCGCTTACAATACGCCAAACAGCACAGAGACAAGCCTCAAACCTTCTGGCACAAAGTTATTTGGAGTGATGAGACCAAAATTTAGCTTTTTGGCCACAACCATAAACGCTATATTTGGAGAGGAGTCAACAAGGCCTATGATTAAGGGACACCATTCCTGCTGTGAAACACGGAGGTGGATCGCTGATGTTTTGGGGATGTGTGAGCTACAAAGGCACAGAAAATTTGGTCAGAATTGATGGCAAGATGAATGCAGTATGTTATCAAAAAATACTGGAGGAAAATTTGCATTCATCAGTCCCGAAGCTGCGCATGGGACGTACTTGGACATTCCAACATGACAATGATCCTAAACACAAGACCAAGTCAACTTGTCATTGGCTACAGCAGAATAAAGTGAAGGCTCTGGAGTGGCCATCTCAGTCTCCTGACCTCAATATCATTGAGCCACTCTGGGGAGATCTCAAACGTGCAGTTCATGCAAGACAGCCCAATAATTTACAGGAACTAGAGGCTTTTTGCCAGGAAGAATAGGCAGCTTTACCACCTGAGAAGATAAAGAGCCTCATCCACAAATACCACAAAAGACTTCAAGCTGTCATTGATGTTAAAGGGGGCAATACACGGTATTAAGAACTGGGGTATGTAAACTTTTGATCAGGATCATTTGGGTAGTTTCTGTTGTCATTATGATTTCAGAAGAGTAAACACAGTTGATTGATAATAAATGGCTTCAGCCAAACACTACCCATGAGTGAAAGAAAAGTTATTGTGTTATCTTTTATATTCTTTGAAAAATGGAGAAAAACATAAATTCTGCCAGGGTATGTAAACTTAAGCGCACAACTGTACTTTCATTATGTATTTTGTCCTCTCTTCCTATAATTTAACCCTGTAAATTGTGGGCTTTCTAATCTTTGTTAAGAGTGGAATTACAGACTCCAGACTAGGCAAGAGAGAAAATTCAGATTCAGCATTTATTTTGCACATACAACAGGCGAATGTTGCTGCCTGCGACCATATTCAGAATTTGTTTAGCAAAAGAATGACGAATCCAAACTTTTTCCCATGCCTACTCCAGACTGCTTTATTAAACTTGCTTGTTTGCACAAGCCAAAGACTCATTTAACTAGGTTACAACATGGCAACGCTCATTGCTCTTTGTTCATTAAAACATTACACTTATTTTTAATTATTAAAAAACAAATAATATTATAAAAAAATATTATTTTCAGGTTAATCTTTGCTTTGAATATATAATTCTGTCTAAGATTTATTTAGTGTCCCTTTAACTGCTGATGTATAAAAATGGATGTATTAACCAATTTATGCCATTAGGACATTCCATGATGTCCTATCAGCGCTGGGCTTTAACGCCGTTAGCACGGCATGGAACGTCCTGCCATTTATGGCATTACAAAGCTTCCTCCTTTTAGGCAAAAGCAGTCACGCATGATCTGATCACAGCCTTGAAATCACGTAATCACATCGACAATCACTTTATTTAATTCCTCATGCAAGTGTTGACATATGAACTTAGCCTCGGCATGAAGAGGGTTAAGGAATGACTTTAGAGTTGCTTTTAAAATAATAAATATCTCCCTCATGGATATTTTACTACTGTATCGTTTGCAATTTTTTAAGCCACCCATATCGTCCTCATAAGGCTTCATGACCAGTTATAGTTAACCCTTCTCTTACTGGGGAATCTAGAATTTGCAGTCACATAATAATCTATAATTACACCTATTTACAACCTCTTAGTCTTTCAAATAAACACATTTGTAAAATATTCTGTAAAAGTCAAAAGAAAAAAAAAATTTTTTTAGGACTCTAATGAAGGATTCATTTTCGTTGGTTTACATTTGTCCTTGGCATAAACCATATTCACAGACCCTGACATAAGTATATATTGTTGAGGAACAGAATATGGACCATCTAGTATAGGTGACACACAGTTCCATCCACTTATCTGTAACTTTTAGTAGGTCCTTTTATAGTGACATTTTTATTAAAAAATAAACACAAAATAGCTATAAATGCATTTCCCATTGTTTTATACTTGTAAATCCAAAACCTCTACACTGTAAATTATATTTTTTACTGAGTTTTGTCTTTAGATAATTTAATAAATCAGCAACATAATAACACAGACATAAAGGAAGTAAGAGATACAGGAGAATATGTAGATGATTTAAAATGTACAGTTTACTATAAATTTATCTCATGTTTAATGTGCTCCAATTATGCATTTTACCTCCTGGAGCACATAGTTATACACATACTGCCTTTACCTCTATCTTATGTGAAATAGCTGCCTTTGAATGTTGACTACTCGACCTATATTGAAAATAACATAGTATCGACTATAGAAGAGCTATGTAAACAAGGGACAGCAGCTGATGTCAAGCTCTCAGGGGGATGGGGAGAGAGAGATCAGATGGTTGAAATGCTGTTCCTGCAGCAGCTATAAATAAAAATGTTATATCTAAAAATATAAATTTCATTTTTATACAGTCAAGAATTAAAAGAAGTGGTATCTCATTTGAAAAGGACTGAGTTCCCTCTTTTTATTTTATTATTATCGGGAAATTTAGCAAAGTTACCCCCCCCCCGCTGTTAGATATAAATAACGGCTTCCTATGTCTATTTGCGCAGGATTTCCAGTAAATCTACCAGAGAGAGAGGAAGAGAAGATGGACACTGCAGATTATGAGACTACAATAAAGACTGAAGGTGTTACATCAGCTGGTGAGAATCTTCTAAACGTAACACGTGACTCTAACAGGGCCCTGATCTTACTGCTTCTAGTTGTCTAATTTGTGATATCCCAGATCCGGTAAAGTAACCCTCCTCATTCCTCACATATCACAGATCCGGTACAGTAACCCTCCTCATTCCTCACATATCACAGATCCGGTACAGTAACCCTCCTCATTCCTCACCTATCACAGATCCGGTACAGTAACCCTCCTCATTCCTCACCTATCACAGATCTGGTACAGTAACCCTCCTCATTCCTCACATATCACAGATCCAGTACAGTAACCCTCCTCATTCCTCACATATCACAGATCCGGTACAGTAACCCTCCTCATTCCTCACCTATCACAGATCCGGTACAGTAACCCTCCCCATTCCTCACATATCACAGATCCGGTACAGTAACCCTCCTCATCCCTCACATATCACAGATCTGGTACAGTAACCCTCCTCATTCCTCACATATCACAGATCCAGTACAGTAACCCTCCTCATTCCTCACATATCACAGATCCGGTACAGTAACCCTTCTCATTCCTCACATATCACAGATCCGGTACAGTAACCCTCCTCATTCCTCACATATCACAGATCCGGTACAGTAACCCTTCTCATTCCTCACATATCACAGATCAGTTACAGTAACCCTCCTTATTCCTCACATATCACAGATCTGGTACAGTAACCCTCCTCATTCCTCACATATCACAGATCTATCTAGTACAGTAACCCTCCTTATTCCTCACCTATCTCAGATCTAGTACAGTAACCCTCCTCATTCCTCACATATCTCAGATCTAGTACAGTAACCCTCCTCATTCCTTACATATAACAGATCCGGTACAGTAACCCTCCTCATTCCTCACATATCACAGATCTATCTAGTACAGTAACCCTCCTTATTCCTCACCTATCTCAGATCTAGTACAGTAACCCTCCTCATTCCTCACATATCTCAGATCTAGTACAGTAACCCTCCTCATTCCTTACATATAACAGATCTGGTACAGTAACCCTCCTCATTCCTCTCATATCACAGATCTAGTACAGTAACCCTCCTCATTCCTCACCTATCTCAGATCTAGTACAGTAACCCTCCTCATTCCTTACATATAACAGATCCGGTACAGTGACCCTCCTCATTCCTCACATATCACAGATCCGGTACAGTAACCCTCCTCATTCCTCACATATTACAGATCCGGTACAGTAACCCTCCTCATTCCTCACCTATCTCAGATCTAGTACAGTAACCATCCTCATTCCTCACATATCTCAGATCTAGTACAGTAACCCTCCTCATTCCTCACCTATCTCAGATCTTGTACAGTAACCCTCCTCATTCCTCACAAATCCGGTAAAGTTGTTTTCCACAATAGATATAAAACTTTAGTGACCTATTATTTGATGATCTCCCACTGCCTGTTATAATTAATTACCGTATTGCTTGTCATCTGGTTTTTCATTGGTTCCTTCAGACAGTTTAGAGGTGACGTTAGAGAATGCGGAGCCACACATTGAGGATCATCTGACCATCATAAAGACTGAAGTTGATACATTTCCTGTTGACCGTGAGTATATACATATATATATATATATCTTTTTCTAGTGGACAAAATGTATGTTAGAGACTAAGCATGTGGTTATGTGTGTTTATCTCAGAGAGACTGTTTGTGTGTGTGTGTTAGAGAGACTGTCAGCATGTGGTTATGTGTGTTTATCTCAGAGAAACTGTGTGACTGTGTGTGTGTGTGAGAGAGACTGTCAGCATGTGGTTATGTGTGTTTATCTCTGAGAGACTGTGTGACTGTGTGTGTGTGTGTGAGAGAGACTGTCAGCATGTGGTTATGTGTGTTTATCTCTGAGAGACTGTGTGACTGTGTGTGTGTGAGAGAGACTGTCAGCATGTGGTTATGTGTGTTTATCTCTGAGAGACTGTGTGACTGTGTGTGTGTGTGTGAGAGAGACTGTCGGTATGTGGTTATGTGTGTTTATCTCAGAGAGACTGTGTGACTGTGTGTGTGTGCGAGAGAGACTGTCAGCATGTGGTTATGTGTGTTTATCTCTGAGAGACTGTGTGATTGTGTGTGTGTGTGAGAGAGAGAGAGAGAGAGAGAGAGAGACTGTCAGCATGTGGTTATGTGTGTTTATCTCTGAGAGACTGTGTGATTGTGTGTGTGTGTGAGAGAGAGAGAGACTGTCAGCATGTGGTTATGTGTGTTTATCTCTGAGAGACTGTGTGACTGTGTGTGTGTGTGTGTGAGAGAGAGAGACTGTCAGCATGTGGTTATGTGTGTTTATCTCAGAGAAACTGTGTGACTGTGTGTGTGTGAGACTGCCAGCATGTGGTTATGTGTGTTTATCTCTGAGAGACTGTGTGACTGGGTGTGTGTGAGACTGCCAGCATGTGGTTATGTGTGTTTATCTCTGAGAGACTGTGTTACTGTGTTTTTGTGTGAGAGAGAGACTGTCAGTATGTGGTTATGTGTGTATCTCTGAGAGAATGTGTGACTGTGTGTGCGCCAGAGAGACTGTCAGCATGTGGTCATATGTGTTTATCTCTGAGAGACTGTGTGACTGTATGTGTGTGAGAGAGACTGTCAGCATATGGTTACGTGTGTTTATCTCTGAGAGACTGTGTGTGTGTGTGTGTGTGTGTTAGAGAGAGAGATTGTCAGCATGTAGTTATGTGAACTGAAAGACAAAAAAGAAAAACGTGGTGAATAATAAGAAAAGTTGGGTTGCACATCAGAATTATTCCCCCATTCAATATAGACAATATGACCATCATTCTTGGGTTTATAAACAACAGGAACATAGAAACAATTCGTATATACTGAACTTTCATTATAACTATAAGTCTGACCAAGGAACTAGTGAGAGGAGTGACTTTGGATATAAAGATGATTATTATAGACCTAAGGAGTACCATGATGTGAGACAAGAACCACTTGACCAGGGAGGAAATAGGGATAGTCCAAGATGTTTTCCAGAGAATAGAAACACAGGTTACACACACAGACGCCATGAGAATAGACAATTACAACATAAACCTCAGGTTTTTAAATTCAATCAAAAACCAAATCACAATCCACCACATCTAAGACATACCCCTATACGCTTGAAACAATTGGACAGAGTCCTAGTGAGAGAACAAGTAATCACACCTACAAAGAAAAGTTCATATGCAAATGTGGCAGCAGAGTGCGAGCTAAGTCATCCAAAAAGGAGAAACTTAAACGAATGAGAGAAGGCATATATAATTTATCCAGTCATGTTCTCACGAATGAGGAAGTCTGTGTTTTGATTGGAGACCTTTCCTTTTGCCTCTCAAATAATCATAATTTATTTGAATTGTTTGTTGATTTAAACAAATTTGTGCGGAAATTGTCAATTCAGAGATATTTCTGTGATAAAAAAATTAAAAGGTATGGGTCATTTACCCATCCTTTTAGATGACATGGTAGATAGACCAACAACAGAAATGATCTTTTATGAACCTGACACCTTGTGTGAGGATCTATTTGATAATTATATACACTCAGATTTAGTATCTAAATCTAACTTTAATCTCCCCCACCAAGGGATATAGTATACAATTATTCCAAAATCTTGTGCAGTGCAGGACTTTGGAAATCTACCAATGGGTAATGTTAAAAAATCCAATCTAAATAATTATGAAATTAAAGCTTTGTCCAAACTTGCGGCCAATAAAGATCTGGTTATCAGACAAGCTGATAAGGGAGGGGCTATAGTGGTGCAAAACATGGTTGATTATTTGAAAGAGGTGAATAGGATACTCATACATACTGAATACTCCAAAAAATTAACATTCAATCCCACAAATAATTTTTTAGCTAACTATCAAAATGGTAGACACAGGTTGGTTAGAGGGGATACTCACGAAAAAAAGAAAGAGAATATTTTACTCCATATACACCTAACCTTGCATATTATTATCACCTTCCAAAGATACACAAATCTGTCACCGAACCCCCAGGGAGACCGATTATTTTGGGGATTGGCAATTTAACATGTAATTTGTCAGAATATGTTGACCAATTCTTGAAAAAATCGGTAGTAATGTTGCCATCTTACATTAAAGATGCCCCTGATCTCATATCTAAATTGTCTACTATTAAGAAGAATAATAGGAAACTTCTTTTGCTTACCTGTGATGTCTCATCATTATATTCTAATATCTCCCACGAGTTTTAGAGGTGATTGAGATTTTTCTGAAAAGAGATATATACATGCCCGATAAGCAGAGGAATTTTTTATTGGAGTCTATATCATTTGTATTAAAACATAATTATTTTGTTTACCAGGAACAATTTTTCCTCCAAGTGAAAGGAATGGCCATGGGAACCAGATTCGCCCCAAGTTTTGCCAACTTATTTATGGGTGTATTTGAGGAGAGATACATATAACCCTCCACCCATGGGGTGAGTCTGGTCTTCTATGGCCGTTTTATCGATGATCTTTTATTTATAATGGGAGGGAAAAAAGACAGATGCATTGGATTTTGTGGAATTTTTAAATAACACAATGGGTTTAAATTTCACATCCAAAATTGAACAGAGTAGCATTGATTTTTTGGATTTGATTTTGGAATGGGACAAGGAAGGTTGTATCATCACTAAAACATTTTTCAAATCAGTAGACACTAACCGTTATCTAAATTATAAAAGTAATCATCATAAACCATGGAAAAGTAACATTCCGTAAAACCAATTCTGTAGGATACGCAAAAATTACACCCATATGGATATATATGAAGATCAACCCAAAATTTTTGAAAAGAGATTCTTAGAGAAACAATATCCCAGTGATCTTATAGAAGCCAGCTATCTGAGGGCTAGAAATAAATGTAGAACAGATATTTTTTTTTTTAAATAATGAATCAACAAGTATGCCAGGTAATCATTTGGATGAGCAAGCAGGGGGAAACAATAATACAAACAATAAAAAGAAGAATATAAGATTTATTACTCAATTCAGTAATAATCACAAGGAGATCAGGAACATTTTTAAAAAGCATTGGTTTGTTTCACTGGGAGACCCATTACTTAAAGATACTATAAGTCAAGACCCCATTTGTACTTTTAGAAGAGCACCAACTTTAAAGAATAGACAAGTAGTAAAGTGGTAATGAAATCATATAGTTCAAGAACTAGGAGCAAAAATAGCAATCTGAGTTCATTTTTAGGGAAACCAGGATTTTACAAAAGTAATTGACACAATTGTGGTCTTTGTGCATACACTACAGGCAAAATAACGTATTTTGTTTCTTTCGCGAGTAAAGAGAAATTCGAGATTAAGTCTCATTTTACTTGTGATTCTTCTTTTGTGGTGTATATGCTGGAATGCAGTTGTGGAATCCAATACATGGGGAGAACGTCAAGGCCCCTCAAAAAAAGATGGGGGGGAACATAATCAAAATATTAAGAACGCAATAAAAAATCATAGCGTCCCCAGACATGTGAATCTATGTCATTCTGGCCTAACTAACAGTTTTAGTATGTTTCCATTAGAACAGGTTAATTCCAAATGGGGTAGAAACAGATATGTTCATTTGAGACAAAGGGAGACATTTTGGAAATAGAAACTTAGGTCCTTGTCTCCCTTGGGCTTAAATGAGCATATTGATATGGCGGCTTTCAATTGATGACCACTTGGGTAGTTACATTATTAGCATCATTACTTAAGTAACTTTCATCACTGGGTAGTCAAAAAATATTTTCATAACTTTCATTATTTGGATTATTTAGAAGTAGGTCAATTACAGGGGAAGACACATTGCTAGATGTCAGTTTAGCATTTAGCGGGAGACACCAAATACCTCCAGTATATACACATTCCAGTTCTTTATAGGTATACTGATGATCACCACCTCCAATTGGAGCACAAACTACAATCAGCTTAGCTGGTTAGGTTATAACTAGGTTCTTTATAGGGTAAATACAATGCAAGATAAGATACCATTTTAGAGCTGCAGATACTCCATGCATTCCTATAGAGCAATATAAATTGGTATCTTCTGGTTATATTTATCACTAAAATGATCAAGTAGGACATAGGTAAAAGAATTTAGATGAACACAAATATATTTACCTTGTGGCAAGATCATCACTTAGGTGACAGAGTATTACTATAAGAATAAGGTAGTCTTTATGAATATATATATAAATTTAATATGTATGTGTATATACAACTATTGTTGAGAATAGATTAGGGAACACATGGCATATAAATTATAGATATATGCCATTTTTTAACATCCTAATAGATTTTATGTTTTTATATGAACGGCTTGGTTTTAGGTTTTTTTCATAGAAATTAGTTGTGTCATGTTAGACTCTTGCTAGTGCTAAAGGCCAAGGTTGTAGTTCTGTGACATTTGAGGACAATTTGATTCGTTATAATCGCAATCGCATTTTATAATAGGGGCACGTAGTGTATATGGCACGCTTTAGACGTATATCAAAAGGCGATCTATTAAGTAAGACATGCTGGCAAAGCAATGTATACACAATATTGACAATCATATGGTAAATGAGGAAATTTACATAAGTCAATCACGCCCCCTAGATTGATAATGATAGGCCAGCATTGTCTTCCAGCACTATGTCATATGACACTAGGAGGCTGGTAGAGGTTATTTCTTTATGATTGGTATAATAAGGACCAATGGAAGTTGAGATTGAGAAGCGATGTTTATACTTAGAACGTGGCAAACCTTCGCGCATATGCATTTAGAGGAGGCCGTTTTAGGATTTACAAGTCGTGGATAATGTATTGTATGTTTATGCACCTGATGAAACGGTCGTGTTGGATCGAGAAACGTTGTGTACAATATTAAAGTCTTTTTAATATTTCTAAACAGACTGGGATCCACGACTTTTTATTACATAGCCAACATTTATACTAGAACATAACTGATTTAGTTAATTAATTTATATTAGAACATAACTGATTTACCTCTTGGGCTACACACCGCACAGAGGCTATTATAGTGGGGCTGTCTACTTGGCTCTAAAGATCTCTGCATGACAATTGGACAAGGATTGTTCAATTCGCACTGCATCTTGGACAATATTACCGGAGGAAGTTGTCTGGATGACTTTTAAGAGTCCAGAAGGCAATTGTGACACTTCTCAAGTATCTGCGTTCAGGGCCTGAATGAACTATTGATTGTGCACTATGGAGCCGCCTTCTTCTTTTGTTTTTTGACCTTTCTGCCGATGTTATGTGTGTTTTTCTCATAGAGACTGTGTGAATGTGTGTGTGAGAGAGAGACTGTCAGCATGTTGTTATGTGTGTTTATCTCAGATAGAATGTGTGACTGTGTGTGAGAGAGAGTCTGTCAGCATGTTGTTATGTGTGTTTATCTCAGAGAGACTGTGTGACTGTGTGTGAGAGAGAGACTGTCAGCATGTTGTTATGTGTGTTTTTCTCATAGAGACTGTGTGACTGTGTGTGAGAGAGAGACTGTCAGCATGTTGTTATGTGTGTTTATCTCAGATAGAATGTGTGACTGTGTGTGTGTGTGAGAGACTGCCAGCATGTTGTTATGTGTGTTTATCTCAGACTGTGTGTGTGTGACTGTGTGTATGTGTGTGTGAGAGACTGCCAGCATGTTGTTATGTGTGTTTATCTCAGACTGTGTGTGTGTGTGAGAAACTGCCAGCATGTTGTTATGTGTGTTTATCTCAGATAGACTGTGTGTGTGTGTGTGTGTGTGTGTGAGACTGCCAGCATGTTGTTATGTGTGTTTATCTCAGATAGACTGTGTGTGTGTGTGTGAGACTGCCAGCATGTTGTTATGTGTGTTTATCTCAGACTGTGTGTGTGTGAGAGAAACTGCCAGCATGTTGTTATGTGTGTTTATCTCAGATAGACTGTGTGTGTGTGTGAGAGACTGCCAGCATGTTGTTATGTGTGTTTATCTCAGACTGTGTGTGTGAGAGAGACTGCCAGCATGTTGTTATGTGTGTTTATCTCAGACTGTGTGTGTGTGAGAGAGACTGCCAGCATGTTGTTATGTGTGTTTATCTCAGACTGTGTGTGTGTGTGTGTGAGAGAGACTGCCAGCATGTTGTTATGTGTGTTTATCTCAGATAGACTGTGTGTGTGTGTGAGAGACTGCCAGCATGTTGTTATGTGTGTTTATCTCAGATAGACTGTGTGTGTGTGTGAGAGACTGCCAGCATGTTGTTATGTGTGTTTATCTCAGATAGACTGTGTGTGTGAGAGAGAGACTGCCAGCATGTTGTTATGTGTGTTTATCTCAGATAGACTGTGTGTGTGTGAGAGAGAGACTGCCAGCATGTTGTTATGTGTGTTTATCTCAGAGAGACTGTGTGACTGTGTGTGTGTGTGTGTGAGAGACTGTCAGTATGTGGTTATGTGTGTTTATCTCAGATAGACTGTGTGACTGTGTGTGTGAGAGAGAGACTGCCAGCATGTTGTTATGTGTGTTTATCTCAGAGAGACTGTGTGACTGTGTGTGTGTGTGAGAGACTGTCAGTATGTGGTTATGTGTGTTTATCTCAGAGTGACTGTGTGTGTGTGTGTGTGAGAGAGAGACTGTCAGCCTGTTGCTATGTGTGTTTATATCAGAGAGACTGTGTGACTGTGTGTGCGAGAAAGACTGCCAGCATGTTGTTATGTGTGTTTATCGCAGAGAGACTGTGTGACTGTGTGTGTGAGAGAGACTGTCAGCATGTTGTTATGTGTGTTTATCTCAGACTGTGTGTGTGTGAGAGAGACTGCCAGCATGTTGTTATGTGTGTTTATCTCAGATAGACTGTGTGTGTGTGAGAGAGACTGCCAGCATGTTGTTATGTGTGTTTATCTCAGAGAGACTGTGTGACTGTGTGTGTGAGAGAGACTGCCAGCATGTTGTTATGTGTGTTTATCTCAGAGAGACTGTGTGACTGTGTGTGTGAGAGAGAGACTGTCAGCATGTTGTTATGTGTGTTTATCTCAGATAGACTGTGTGTGTGTGAGAGAGAGACTGCCAGCATGTTGTTATGTGTGTTTATCTCAGAGAGACTGTGTCACTGTGTGTGTGTGTGAGAGACTGTTAGTATGTGGTTATGTGTGTTTATCTCAGATAGACTGTGTGACTGTGTGTGTGCGAGAGAGACTCTCCGCATGTGATTATGTGTGTTTATCTCAGAGTGACTGTGTGTGTGTGTGTGAGAGAGAGACTGTCAGCCTGTTGCTATGTGTGTTTATATCAGAGAGACTGTGTGACTGTGTGTGCGAGAAAGACTGCCAGCATGTTGTTATGTGTGTTTATCGCAGAGAGACTGTGTGACTGTGTGTGTGAGAGAGACTGTCAGTATGTTGTTATGTGTGTTTATCTCAGAGAGACTTTGTGACTGTGTGTGTGCAAGAAAGACTGCCAGCATGTTGTTATGTGTGTTTATCTCAGAGAGACTGTGTGTGTGTGAGAGAGACTGCCAGCATGTTGTTATGTGTGTTTATCTCAGAGAGACTGTGTGTGTGTGAGAGAGACTGCCAGCATGTAGTTACGTGTGTTTATCTCAGATAGACTGTGTGTGAGAGACTGTCAGCATGTGGTTATGTGTGTTTATCTCATAGAGACTGTGTGACTGTGTGTGTGTGAGAGAGACTGTCAGTATGTGGTTATGTGTGTTTATCTCATAGAGACTGTGTGACTGTGTGTGTGTGTGAGAGACTGTCAGTATGTGGTTATGTGTGTTTATCTCAGATAGACTGTGTGACTGTGTGTGTGTGTGTGAGAGAGAGACTGTCAGCCTGTTGCTATGTGTGTTTATCTCAGATTGACTGTGTGTGCGAGAAAGACTGCCAGCATGTTGTTATGTGTTAGAGATTGCCAGCATGTGAGTGTGTGTGTTAGAGATTGCTAGCATGTGTGTGTATGTGTTAGAGATTGCCAAAATGTGTGTTTTAGAGATTGCCAGCATGTGTGTGTTTTAGAGATTGCCAGCATGTGAGAGCATGTGAGTGTGTGTGTTAGAGATTGCCAGCATGTTGTTATGTGTTAGAGATTGCCAGCATGTGAGTGTGTGTGTTAGAGATTGCCATCATGTGAGTGTGTGTGTTAGAGATTGCCAGCATGTTGTTATGTGTTAGAGATTGCCAGCATGTGAGTGTGTGTGTTAGAGATTGCCAGCATGTGAGTGTGTGTGTTTTAGAGATTGCCAGCATGTGAGTGTGTGTTAGAGATTGCCAGCATGTGAGTGTGTGTGTTAGAGATTGCCAGCATGTGTGTGTGTGTTTTAGAGATTTCCAGCATGTAAGTGTGTGTGTTTTAGAGATTGCCAGCATGTGAGTGTGTGTTAGAGATTGCCAGCATGTGAGTGTGTTTTAGAGATTGCCAGCATGTAAGTGTGTGTGTTTTAGAGATTGCCAGCATGTAAGTGTGTGTGTTTTAGAGATTGCTAGCATGTGAGTGTGTGTTAGAGATTGCCAGCATGTGAGTGTGTGTGTTAGAGATTGCCAGAATGTGTGTGTGTGTTTTAGAGATTGCCAGCATGTAAGTGTGTGTGTTAGAGATTGCTAGTATGTGAGTATATGTGTGTGTTTGAGTGTTAGAGATTGCCAGCATGTAAGTGTGTGTGAGTGTTAGAGATTGCCAGCATGTGCGTTTTAGAGATTGCCAGCATGTGTGTGTGTGTTAGAGATTGCCAGCATGTGTGTGTGTGTTAGAGATTGCCAGCATGTGTGTGTGTGTGTTAGAGATTGCTAGTATTTGAGTATATGTGTGTGTTTGAGTGTTAGAGATTGCCAGCATGTGAGTGTGTGTGAGTGTTAGAGATTGCCAGCATGTGCGTTTTAGAGATTGCCAGCATGTGTGTGTGTGTTAGAGATTGCCAGCATGTGTGTGTGTGTTAGAGATTGCCAGCATGTGTGTGTGTGTGTTAGAGATTGCTAGTATTTGAGTATATGTGTGTGTTTGAGTGTTAGAGATTGCCAGCATGTGAGTGTGTGTGTTAGAGATTGCCATCATGTGCGTTTTAGAGATTGCCAGCATGTGAGTGTGTGTGTTAGAGATTGCCAGAATGTGTGTGTGTGTGTGTGTGTTTTAGAGATTGCCAGCATGTGAGTGTGTGTGTTAGAGATTGCTAGCATGTGAGTGTGTGTGTTAGAGATTGCTAGCATGTGAGTGTATGTGTGTGTTTGAGTGTTAGAGATTGCCAGCAATTGAGTGTGTGTGTTAGAGATTGCCAGAATGTGTGTGTGTGTGTTTTAGAGATTGCCAGAATGTGTGTGTGTGTGTTTTAGAGATTGCCAGCATGTGAGTGTGTGTGTTAGAGATTGCCAGAATGTGTGTGTGTGTTTTAGAGATTGCTAGAATGTGTGTGTGTTAGAGATTGCCAGCATGTGAGTGTGTGTTAGAGATTGCCAGCATATGTGTGTGTGTGTTAGAGATTTCCAGCATGTGAGTGTGTGTGTGTGTCTTAGAGATTGCCAGTATGTGAATGTGTGTGTTAGAGATTGCCAGCATGTGAGTGTGTGTGTTAGAGATTGCCAGCATGTGAGTGTGTGTGTTAGAGATTGCTAGCATGTGAGTGTATGTGTGTGTTTGAGTGTTAGAGATTGCCAGAATGTGTGTGTTAGAGATTGCCAGCATGTGAGTGTGTGTGTTAGAGATTGCCAGCATGTGAGTGTGTGTGTTAGAGATTGCCAGCATGTGAATGTGTGTGTTAGAGATTGCCAGCATGTGAATGTGTGTGTTAGAGATTGCCAGCATGTGAATGTGTGTGTTAGAGATTGCCAGCATGTGAGTGTGTGTGTTAGAGATTGCCAGAATGTGTGTGTGTGTGTTTTAGAGATTGCTAGAATGTGTGTGTGTGTGTGTGTGTGTTAGAGATTGCCAGCATGTGAGTGTGTGTTAGAGATTGCCAGCATATGTGTGTGTGTGTGTTAGAGATTTCCAGCATGTGAGTGTGTGTGTCTTAGAGATTGCCAGTATGTGAATGTGTGTGTTAGAGATTGCCAGCATGTGAGTGTGTGTGTTAGAGATTGCTAGCATGTGAGTGTATGTGTGTGTTTGAGTGTTAGAGATTGCCAGAATGTGTGTGTTAGAGATTGCCAGCATGTGAGTGTGTGTGTTAGAGATTGCCAGCATGTGAGTGTGTGTGTTAGAGATTGCCAGCATGTGAATGTGTGTGTTAGAGATTGCCAGCATGTGAATGTGTGTGTTAGAGATTGCCAGCATGTGAATGTGTGTGTTAGAGATTGCCAGCATGTGAATGTGTGTGTTAGAGATTGCCAGCATGTGAATGTGTGTGTGTGTGTTAGAGATTGCCAGCATGTGAATGTGTGTGTGTGTGTGTGTGTTAGAGATTG
Source organism: Bombina bombina (assembly GCF_027579735.1). Taxonomy (NCBI): domain Eukaryota; kingdom Metazoa; phylum Chordata; class Amphibia; order Anura; family Bombinatoridae; genus Bombina; species Bombina bombina. The sequence continues at coordinate 24,935,952 of NC_069503.1, read as the reverse complement.
CCAGCATGTATGTGTGTGTGTGTTAGAGATTGCCAGCATGTGAGTGAGTGAGTGTGTTTGTGTTAGAGATTGCCAGCATGTGAGTGTGTGTGAATGTGACGAACCCCGGCTACCTCGACTGGGTAGCTCGGCCAAATGGGTCCTGCTTCCTCCCAGCCTACTGCAGCTGTGTAGCCGCCAAGTGATTGTAGCCCACCTCTGTTGGATACCAGCTACCCCGACTGTTTAGCTCGCCAGAAGGATCCTTCCTATAGCTGGAACAGACTGCTATGTATCGAAGAAAGTGATTATAGCGAGGCCCCCCAAATAACTAGACAGAATAGTATTCAGGAGCCCACCCAAAGAACTAGACAGACTAGTATTCAGGTGAAACAAGAGCTGATTTAATGTGAAACACACACTGGTAATATATACACATTTAGAGCCTTATCTGATATGAAGATCTCCCGCCATTCCCGCCCCTCCATAGGAGCCACAGTCCCATAGAGTCCCCATAGTACTTAGGTCGGGGTGATCCCGGGGGAGCGGCGTCACTTCCAGGGTGTCATTGGAAAGCCCTCGGTCCCCAGATGCCACAGTCCAAATTACAGCCTGGGGAAGTTATGGGGGTAGGGGTGTCCAAAACCCCTGGTTCCCAAGGGAGCTCCCTTCCAGCAATCACCCCCTCTGGTCCTCCCTAGGGGCTATCAATGTGTGCTTGTGTGTGTTAGTGATTGCCAGCATGTGTGTGTTAGAGATTGCCAGCATGAGTGTATGTGCATGTGCGTTAGAGATTGCCAGCATGTAAGTGTGTGTGTTAAAGATTGCCAGCATGTAAGTGTGTGTGTGCGTGCATGTGTTAGAGATTGCCAGCATGTAAATGTGTGTGTTAGAGATTGCCAGCATGTAAATGTGTGTGTATGGGTGAGTGCAAGGGGCGGTGTGATGGATCTCCAGCTACCCCGACTGGGTAGTTCCGCCAACGGGTCCTTCCGACCCCTGGAACCAGCCACTATGTAGCAAAGATAAAGATTTTGAACCAGGCCCCACCCAAATAACTAGACTTACCAGTATTCAGGTGGACAAAGAAGAGAATTTTATTAGGGAACACACACAACATTTATAAACCAACTGATCTTGATAACATGCCTTATCTGACCCTAACATCTCCTGCCATTCTGCCCCTCCAGACAGACTAATGCCTTCATTGTGTCCATTGTTCCCCCAGGGTTCAGCGGTACAAAGATGGTGTATTCAGGGTGATCCCGGGGGAGCTGCGGCCCTTCTAGTGTGTCATTGGAAAGCCCCTGACCACCAGCTGCTTTAATCAAAAAAGCACCTTAATCCATGGCTGGGAGTCGGAGTTATGGCTTGCCCAACGTACACCGGGCAGGCCATTGGGTAAAGGGGTAATGAGGGGGGGTCCGAGACCCCTGGTTCCTGAGAGAGTGCACCCCTGAAAATCACCCCACCTCGGATCCTTCCCAAGAGGCATTAATTTCCCAAATAGCGGAGCTCTGGAACAAAGGACCGCTGGAGCTACCTGGGATGAAGAGGGCAGGGGATCCGAGCTGATGTGACCATCTGGCGGTTCCATGGGGCTGGCCTAGTGAAGGGCGGTAGATCCAGGGGCCCGGCTGGCCTGAGAGCGATGTGTCGGTCTGTCACGCTTCTGCGTTGTACCTTTAAGACCTAGTATAGGAGCCCTATTTAAGGCTCCTCCTTTCAGGTCTCATTGCTAGGTAATGAAGTCTTCATACAGGAAGTGCAACTTCTCATTCTAGCCTCGAGCTGAGCTACTCTTTGCGCTCATTCCGAGCCTCCTTCGTCTACACTTCCAGTGCTTCTGGAAGACCCCTGCAAGCCCTCAGCTGCCTCTCTCTAACGGAGTTGGTTTGATCACTCCGTTTCTTCAGCAAACTACAGACTGTGTTCCGCTGCTTTCGGCATTCACTTGTGAGTTCTGACGTCACCTGCTCACTCTGTCCTGCAGCACCGGACTCTCTCCCTCTGAGGTGGAACAGCGGATATCGGTAACTCTGTATCAAAACATTGTAATCTGCAAATTGCCAGCTTGTTTTTGCAAACATTCATAGTCTGCTTACTCAGTACCTTCTTCATGTTATGTGGCGTTTCTCAAGCTTTTTAACAACAACTGCTTTAACCTGCTGCACTCTACTCTCTGCTTATACGCTGTGGGTCTGATTACAAAAGTTATCTCATTCTTCGTAAAATATTCCTCATATGAACTACTATTAATATAAACTGTGTCAACGTTGTATATATGTATATATGAAATTAGCAACAGCTTCTCATGAAATAAGCCTCATATGAATTCTGTCAGCTTGGAAAATAATCAACTTAAGATCACCAATTCTAACCAGCTGCCATGGACTAAATGAACTGCCTATGCTAACTATTTAACCCTACTAATACTATTCTCTGAATTTATTTATTGGCATCCTGCTTTGCTGAGATTGGAAGAGTATTGCTGAATATTTATCATTTCTCGTGCACATAACTTACCACACTTGTGTTATATGTAGTTATGAACTGAGACAATTACTGTTAACTTATATTCTCTGAACTACCAGCAATATTTTATCATCATAAGAGTCTGATTGTTGTATATTCCACCATACTATAATCCTCTTTACCTACGTATTGCCTTATTAATATGACTATATCGTCATCCCACAGTCAATGAGCATATTTGAAATCTGATTATAACATCCATAGATTTCAGGTCTTGTGTGAGACTGTGTGGCAATTGTTAGTGTAAATTGGCTATCAGGCTTATAATAGCAGTAGACAGCAAATTACTACCCTGCCATACAGGGTGTACCTTACACGGTCAGAGACCAGCTCTTTCAAGATCAGGTTTCACAGAACAAAATAAGGTCAATAAGAGCTCTAGGAGATCATTGTTGCTCTGTGGAGCCCAATACTGCTGAGATTCAAGAGGGGGTAGGTGGTGGGGGGAGGGGTAGGAGCTTAACCCCTGCAGCCCGGCATCTGTGACAGGCGGGTTATAAATCTGTGATGCTTACACAGCCTCAGGACCTATGATCTAGAGCAAAAGAGTTCCCTATGCAATTCAGGCAGCTCATTTGCTCTGTGCATGTATGTGAGGTTATCAGTATGTTTGTATGTAGTCAGTGTGTATATTGGAGATGAAATTGTGACCAGGTGTTTGCATGTGAGAGAGAGACTGTGCATACGGTTTTCTCTGTATACCCTTAGGGCAAAATTTATCAAGCCCAGAAAAAATGCGCCTAAAAAGTCGTGATTATTTCCGCAATAGTTCAAAATGTGTGAAGTCAATAATGTTGCCAGTATTTATCAAAATTCTAGAGACATTTTTGGGGCAAATTTTTTATTCTACAAGATATGACGAGTCCACAGATTTCATCCTTACTTGTGGGATATTAACCTCCTGCTAACAGGAAGTGGCAAAGAGCACCACAGCAGAGCTGTATATATAGCTCCTCCCTTCCCTCCACCCCCAGTCATTCTCTTTGCCTGTATTAGTAATAGGAAGAGGTAAAGTGAGGTGCTAGTTTAGATTCTTCAATCAAGAAGTTTTTTATTTTAAAATGGTGCCAGTGAGTATTATTTTTCTCACAGGGAAATCATTAGTCTATTGCGTCCCAAGAGGAGTGGAGACATCTTATTTTCTGCCCTGATGTTCATGATCTTAGCAAACACTATTTAAGATCCATGATGGTTCCCACAGCACAGCTGAAGGTAGTGTGAGAAAATCTTCAGTGTGGAGAACGGTGTCTTGCTACAAGCAGCATTGAGGTATGTTCAGTCATTTGTTTCTGGGGAGACTTGATGCATTAGAACAGGCTGACATTGTTCCCTATATGGGGAAGGGTAAGCAGTATGCACTATATGAAAGGAAATGGTGTACCTGAAATCTTTTTATTTTATTTGCCAAAGTATGTAAATATACCTTTGAGGCTTATTTTGGGCTGGACGCTGGGAGTTGCGGTTTGCTTAAGGGCTGTTAACTTTATTGCTGGCCTGAAGGAGTGCAGTGTTACAATGTTGTCTGCGTATACAAGAGGGCACATGGCTTATGTTTTTTCTTACAGTCAGCATGTTGTTTTTACTTGCGACCCATGCGGGTCTAGTCAGGATTAGAGTAACGCCCACGGTGGGCGGGGCCTATTTTCGCGCAGTATCATCCGGATCGCATAGCAAGCAGAGGCTGGGGCTCTGGTGGGGCCTAAGTTGTCTACAACCTATGGAAGGGTTTTTCAAGCTTATCAGGCTACAGCAAGTGCATTCCGGGGGCAGGGGCCAAATTTAGATAATAAATTAATTCCCGTTATAATCGATATATATTGTCTTCTTACATATCTAAGCAAGTGGATGCAATACTAAGAGAATATTTTGGGCACTTTAAAAATAAAAAAAAATTGTTCCAAACACGTTTTTGCAGATATCAGAAAAATAGTTGCGCTTTTAAAATTTAAAGGCGCAGTACAGTTTTTTTGGCATTAACTTTTTCGGATACAATTTGAATTCAGAGCTCAATATTTTAAGCAAAGTACGACTATTATTAATATTGCTAGTCTGTTTAACATGTCTGGCACTGAGGAGGAGACTCCTTGCTCTATGTGTTTAGATGCCACTGTGGAACCCCCTCTGGTTTTTTGTCCCTCGTGTACTGAGAGGGCCTTACAATGTAAAGCACAAATTTTATGTAAAGAAAATGTGTCTAAGGATGATTCTCAGTCTGAGGAGAATCAAGGTATACCGCTAACTTCTCCCCAAGCGGCACAACCTTTTAAGCCCACCCAAGCGACGCCTGGTTCTTCAACCGCGTCTAATTCATTTACTCTGCAGGATATGGCTGCAGTTATGCCAACTACCCTTACAGAGGTATTATCTAAGTTGCCAGTGTTACAGGGCAAACGCAGTAGGACAGAGGTCAATGTGAATACTGAGTCCTCTGATGCTTTGTTAGCTATTTCCGATGTACCCTCACAGGGATCTGAATTGGGGGTCAGGGAACTTCTGTCTGAGGGGGAACTTTCCGATTCGGGAAGTGCGTTACCTCAGACGGACTCGGTCGTCATGTCCTTTAAATTTAAGCTTGAACACCTCCGGAGGTTTTAGCGACTCTGGATGACTGTGACCCTATTGTGGTACCACCAGAGAAATTGTGTAAGATGGACAAATACTTAGAGGTACCTGCTTACACTGACGTTTTTCCGGTTCCTAAGAGAATCTCGGAGATTATTATGAGGGAATGGGACAGACCGGGTATCCCGTTTTCACCCTCTCCTAATTTCAAGAAGATGTATCCCATATCTGACACTGTTCGGGACTCTTGACAAACAGTCTCTAAGGTGGAAGGAGCTATATCTACCTTGGCTAAGCGTACAACTATTCCTATTGAGGACAGCTGTGCTTTCAAATACCCTATGGATAAGAAATTGGAGGGTCTTCTAAAGAAATTGTTTATTCATCAGGGTTTCCTCTTACAACCAACGGCCTGCATTGTACCAGTTACCACTGCGGCGGCCTTCTGATTTGAGGCCATAGAAGAGTCCCTTAAGACTGAGACTCCTTTAGAGGATATTTTAGATAGAATTAAGGCTCTTAAGATGGCTAATTCTTTTATTTCAGATGCCGCCTTTCAGATTGCCAAGTTGGCGGCTAAGAATGCAGAATTTGCTATTTTAGCGCGTAGAGCGTTATGGTTAAAATCTTGGTGATGTGTCATCTAAATTAAAGCTTTTGGCTATTCCTTTCAAGGGGAAAACCCTATTTGGGCCTGACTTGAAAGAGATCATTTCTGACATTACGGGAGGTAAGGGTCATCTCCTACCTCAGGATAGAACTGCTAAACTGAGGGGTCAACAAAATAATTTTCGTTCATTTCGGAACTTTAAAGGAGTCCCCTCTTCTTCCTCTTCCTCCGCCAAGCAGGAAGGGAATTTTGCTCAGGCCTAATCCGTCTGGAGACCCAACCAGGCTTGGAACAAGGGTAAACAACCCAAGAAGCACGCTGTTGCTATCATGAAGGGGCGGCCCCCGATTCGGGACCGGATCTAGTAGGGGGCAGACTTTCTCTCTTTGCCCAAGCTTGGGTAAAAGATGTTCAGGATCCTTGGACACTGGAGATTGTGTCCCAAGGGTATCAGCTGGAATTCAAAAGTTCTCTCCCAAGGGGGAGGTTTCTTCTGTCACGATTGTCTGCAGACCAGACAAAAAGAGAGACGTTCTTACGTTGTGTAAAAGACCTCTATACTATGGGAGTAATTCGTCCCGTTCCAAGACAGGAACAGGGACAGGGGTTTTACTTAAATCTTTTCTTGGTCCCCAAGAAAGAGGACACGTTTCAACCCATTTTAGATCTAAAGAGTCTAAACAAGTTTCTCAGAGTCCCATCCTTCAAAATGGAGACTATTCGAACAATTCTACCATTGATACAGGATGGTCAATATATGATTACCGTGGACTTGAAGGATGCATACCTTCATATTCCTATCCACAAGGATCATCATCAGTTCCTAAGGTTTGCCTTCCTGGACAAACATTTTCAGTTCGTGGCTCTTCCCTTCGGGTTGGCCACAGCACCCAGGATCTTCATGGAGGTTTTAGGGTCCCTTCTGGCGGTTCTGAGGCTGCGGGGTATTGCAGTGGCGCCTTATCTGGACGATATTCTGATTCAGGCATCGTATTACCATCTGACAAAGTCTCATACAGACATGGTTCTGTCCTTTCTGAGGACTCACGGGTGGAAGGTGAATCTAGAAAAAAGTTAATTAATTCCACAGATCAAGGTTCCCTTCCTGGGAACTCTAATAGATTCCATAGCCATGAAAATATTCTTGACAGAGGTCAGAAAGGTAAAGATTCTGAATACATGCCGAGCCCTTCAGTCCAATCCTCGGCCAACAGTGGCCCAGTGCATGGAGGTAATTGGATTGATGGTGGCGGCAATGGACATAATTCCGTTTGCTCGTTTTCATCTCAGACCACTATAGCTGAGCATGCTCAGACAGTGGAATGGAGATTATGCAAATTTGTCTCCTCAGATAGATCTGGACCAGGAGACAAGAGACTCTCTTTTTTGGTGGTTGTCTCAGGATCATCTGTCCCAAGGGACATGCTTCCGCAGACCCTCATGGGTGATAGTGACGATGGACGCCAGCCTTCTAGGTTGGGGTGCGGTCTGGAATTCCCTGAAGGCTCAGGGGGTGTGGACTCAGTCAGAGTCACTTCTTCCAATCAATTTTCTGGAATTGAGAGCAATATTCAATGTGCTTCAGGTGTGGCCTCAGTTGGCTTCGGCCAAATTCATTCGCTTTCAGTCGGACAACATCACGACTGTGGCCTACATCAATCATCAGGGAGGAACAAGGAGTTCCTTAGCGATGACAGAAGTATCCAAGATAATTCAGTGGGCGGAGGCCCACTCTTGTTATCTGTCAGCAATCTACATACCAGGAGTGGACAACTGGGAAGCGGACTTTTTAAGCAGACAGTTGTTTCATCCGGGGGAGTGGGAACTCCATCTGGAGGTCTTTGCCACTCTGATCCTCAGATGGGGCAGACCGGAGTTGGATCTGATGGCATATCGTCAGAATGCCAAGCTTCCAAGATACAGATCCAGGTCAAGGGATCCTCAGGCCGAACTGATAGATGCCTTGGCAGTGCCTTGGTCGTTCAACCTAGCTTATGTGTTTCCACCGTTTGCTCTCCTACCCCGGGTGATTGCTTGTATCAAACAGGAGAGGGCTTCAGTTATTCTAATCGCTCCTGTGTGGCCTTGCAGGACTTGGTATGCCGATCTAGTGGACATGTCCTCTCTGCCGCCGTGGAAGCTTCCATTGAGGCAAGACCTTCTCATTCAGGGACCCTTCCAACACCCAAATCTAGTTTCTCTGCAACTGACTGCTTGGAGATTGAACGTTTGATTTTATCTAAGCGGGGGGTTCTCTGATTCGGTCATTGATACTTTGATTCAGGCACGTAAGCCTGTCACTAGAAAGATCTATCATAAGATATGGCGTAAATATCTTGTTTGGTGTGAATCCAAAGGCTACTCATGGAGTAGAGTTAGGATGCCTAGGATTCTGTCTTTCCTCCAAGAAGGATTGGAGAAAGGGTTATCAGCAAGTTTCTTAAAGGGACAAATCTCTGCTTTGTCAATTTTACTGCATAAACGTTTGGCAGATCTTCCAGACATTTAGTCTTCAGGCTCTAACCAGAATTAAGCCTGTGTTTAGATCAATTGCTCCACCCTAGAGTTTGAATTTAGTTCTTAATGTTCTTCAAGGGGTTCCGTTTGAACCAATGCATTCCATAGATATTTAGTTGTTATCTTGGAAAGTTTTATTTTTGGTTGCTATTTCTTCTGCTCGTAGAGTTTCGGAGCTTTCAGCATTACAATGTGATTCGCCTTATCTTATCTTCCATTCTGATAAGGTGGTTTTACGTACCAAACCTGGTTTCCTTCCTAAGGTTGTTTCTAATAAGAATATTAATCAGGAAATTGTGGTTCCTTCATTATGTCCTAATCCTTCTTCTAAGAAGGAGCGTATGTTGCATAACTTGGACGTGGTCCATGCCCTGAAGTTTTACTTGCAGGCGACTAAGGATTTCCGTCAATCATCTTCATTATTCATTGTTTTTTCTGGAAAGCGTAGGGGTCCGAAAGCTACGGCTACCTCTCTTTCTTTTAGGCTGAGGAGTATCATCCGTCTGGCGTATGAGACTGCTGGACAGCAGCCTCCTGAAAGAATTACGGCTCATTCTACTAGGGCTGTGGCTTCTTCATGGGCATTTAAAAACAATGCTTCTGTTGAACAGATTTGCAAGGCTGCAACTTGGTCGTCTCTTCACACTTTTTCCAAATTTTATAAATTTGATACTTTTGCTTCTTCTGAGGCTATTTTGGGAGAAAGGTTCTTCAAGCAGTGGTGCCTTCCGTTTAGGTTCCTGTCTTGTCCCTCCCTTTCATCCGTGTCCTGTAGCTTTGGTATTGTATCCCACAAGTAAGGATGAAATCCGTGGACTCGTCATATCTTGTAGAAGAAAAGGAAATTTATGCTAACCTGATAAATTGATTTCTTCTACAATTTGACGAGTCCACGGCCCACCCTGTCATTTTTGAGACAGGTATATTTTAGTTAAACTTCAGTCACCTCTGCACCTTTGGCTTTTCCTTTCTCTTCCTAACTTCGGTTGAGTGACTGGAGGTGAAGGGAAGGGAGAAGCTATATATACAGCTCTGCTTTGGTGCTCTTTGCCACTTCCTGTTAGCAGGAGGTTAATATCCTACAAGTAAGGATGAAATTTGTGGACTCGTCATATCGTAGAAGAAATAAATTTATCAGGTAAGCATAAATTTCCTTTTTTTGCAATGTCAAGCGAATGGCTGATCCTAGTTTTCTTTCGAAAATATCATTTTCACTTTATTTATCAATCTTAACTTTAGACACCGGTAAATGGTTTATTGTTTTAATCAAGTGATTGTTTGTAAGAATGTTTTTTCTTATATATTAAAGTTATTTTTATTTTGCCCCTTCTTTGGCTCTCTTTCATTGAGGAAGGTTGCCGTTTTTTGGAACTTATCTTTGTTCTTTTTAATACACTTATTTCAATTGCACTTTATTTTACAATTTATAAATTTGTGTATACCTTTTTGTTATTTAATTATTATTATTATTATTCAGGTTCTGCGCCTTGTTGTGGGCAATTTCTAACCCTAGATACAGCAAGAAATCTGTTTGGAGATTTCTGTGTCAGTATCTGGAGATTTCTGTGTCAGTATCTTTGTCAGTATCTGTTTGGATATTTCTGTGTCAGTATCTGTTTGGAGATTTCTGTGTCAGTAGTATCTGTGTCAGTAGTATCTGTGTCAGTATCCATGTCAGTAGTATCTGTGTCAGTTTCTCTGTCAGTATCTGTATCAGTACCTGGAGATTTCTGTGTCAGTATCCGTGTCAGTATCCATGTCAGTAGTATCCGTATTTCCAGACAACTTATTTGCATATATTTAAGACTTGCGAATGGTCATAAGTCAGTTTGTTCGCACATATGAAAAGTTGTGACTTTTTTGGCACACAAACTTTCATAAATATGGTGATATAATTTGTGAAGATTTTTTGGTAATAAACGTGAGCATTTTCTTATTCTCACTTTGATAAATTTTGCCCTTAGTTTGATAATACAAGCTGCCATTCATGATCAGTTTACTAATTTCCCTCTGTGTCAGTATCTGTTTGGAGATGTCTGTGTCAGTATCTGGAGATTTCTGTGTCAGTATCCGTATCTTTGTCAGTATCTGTTTGGATATTTCTGTGTCAGTATCTGTTTGGAGATTTCTGTGTCAGTAGTATCTGTGTCAGTAGTATCTGTGTCAGTAGTGTCTGTGTCAGTAGTATCTGTATCCATGTCAGTAGTATCTGTGTCAGTAGTATCTGTGTCAGTTTCTGTGTCAGTATCTGTATCAGTACCTGGAGATTTCTGTGTCAGTAGTATCCGTGTCAGTAGTATCCGTGCCAGTAGTATCCGTGCCAGTAATATCTGTGTCAGTAATATCTGTGTCAGTAGTATCTGTGTCAGTATCCGTGTCAGTAGTATCCGTGTCAGTAGTATCCGTGTCAGTAGTATCTGTGTCAGTAGTACTGAAAAAGTGGTGGGTATATGGTGCGCAAATCTGCCCCTTGCAATACACACTAATCTGCTCCCATAAAGCAGATAATGCAAGAACTGGTACAAAGAAAAAGAGAGATGTGTTAATGCGCTAAACAGCTCTGGGGATGATGAATATTCTATAAATATATATTAGTATATTTAGAGATATGAATTATGAAGGTATATATTATGAAAACACTTTGTGTGGCATAAAAATATAGTGTAGGTGTTACAGAGTCTACCTGTGCGACTGATTTAAATCAAATATCCAAGCAACTAAAATGAATCAAATATCAAAGCAATATGTATATCAAAATAAAATTTATTTATCTTAATTAAAATAACAATGAAATATTGTCTACTGATACTGTGATAATATGACCGGTCATATATAGTAACAAACTCTATGCTAAAACATAAAAAATAAGCTAAAAATAGCTGACTATTTGTGCAGCTCAGTCTAAAATTATATTGGGATAGTAGCCCTATATGAAAGAGTAAATCCACCTATGGAATCTTGGCTTTTATAACAGTGAAAGTTCCGTTTGGGAAAGAGGTAGATATCAAACTACCTAGGGATGAAGTATTATTATGGCTCCGTTATAGGAGTAAACAGGTGTTAAAAGTCTAAATTGGCAAGATGAGTATATTTTGGCAACCAGCGACGTAAGCTCGCTGTACACCAGTATCAAACACGATAAGGGCATTGCAGCCATAGATTGGTTCCTAAAAAGCGAGAACAGCTTCCAATTGAACCATAAACAATTTATATTAACATGTATTGAATTTATACTGGAAAACAATGTTTCTCCAACATAGGTGTGTCCGGTCCACGGCGTCATCCTTACTTGTGGGATATTCTCCTCCCCAACAGGAAATGGCAAAGAGCCCAGCAAAGCTGGTCACATGATCCCTCCTAGGCTCCGCCTACCCCAGTCATTCTCTTTGCCGTTGTACAGGCAACATCTCCACGGAGATGGCTTAGAGTTTTTTAGTGTTTAACTGTAGTTTTTCATTATTCAATCAAGAGTTTGTTATTTTCAAATAGTGCTGGTATGTACTATTTACTCAGAAACAGAAAAGAGATGAAGAATTCTGTTTGTATGAGGAAAATGATTTTAGCAACCGTAACTAAAATCCATGGCTGTTCCACACAGGACTGTTGAGAGCAATTAACTTCAGTTGGGGGAACAGTGTGCAGTCTCTTGCTGCTTGAGGTATGACACATTCTAACAAGACGATGTAATGCTGGAAGCTGTCATTTTCCCTATGGGATCCGGTAAGCCATTTTTATTAAGATAGTAAATAAGGGCTTCACAAGGGCTTATTAAGACTGTAGACTTTTTCTGGGCTAAATCGATTCATTATTAACACTTATTTAGCCTTGAGGAATCATTTATTCTGGGTATTTTGATATGATTATATCGGCAGGCACTGTTTTTGACACCTTATTCTTTAGGGGCTTTCCCTAATCATAGTCAGAGCCTCATTTTCGCGCCGGTAATGGCGCACTTGTTTTTGGAGGACAGCATGGCATGCAGCTGCATGTGTGTGGAGCTCTGATACATAGAAAAGTCTTTCTGAAGGCATCATTTGGTATCGTATTCCCCTTTGGGCTTGGTTGGGTCTCAGCAAAGCAGATTCCAGGGACTGTAAAGGGGTTAAATATAAAAACGGCTCCGGTTCCGTTATTTTAAGGGTTAAAGCTTCCAAATTTGGTGTGCAATACTTTTAAGGCTTTAAGACACTGTGGTGAAATTTTGGTGAATTTTGAACAATTCCTTCATACTTTTTCGCAATTGCAGTAATAAAGTGTGTTTAGTTTAAAATTTAAAGTGACAGTAACGGTTTTATTTTAAAACGTTTTTTGTGCTTTGTTATCAAGTTTATGCCTGTTTAACATGTCTGAACTACCAGATAGATTGTGTTCTGAATGTGGGGAAATCAAGGTTCCTTCTCATTTAACTATATGTATTTTATGTCATAAAAAATTTAGTAAAAATGATGCCCAAGATGATTCCTCAAGTGAGGGGAGTAAGCATGGTACTGCATCATCCCCTACTTCGTCTACACCAGTCTTGCCCATACAGGAGGCCCCTAGTACATCTAGTGCGCCAATACTCCTTACTATGCAACATTTAACGGCTGTAATGGATAATTCTATCAAAAACATTTTAGCCAATATGCCCACTTATCAGCGAAAGCGCGACTGCTCTGTTTTAGAAAATTCTGTAGAGCATGAGAACGCTGATGATATGGTTTCTGAAGGGCCCCTACACCAGTCTGAGGGGGCCAGGGAGGTTTTGTCTGAGGGAGAAATTTCAGATTCAGGAAACATTTCTCAACAAGCTGAACCTGATGTGATTAATTTTAAATTTAAGTTGGAACATCTCCGCGCTCTGCTTAAGGAGGTGTTATCCAATTTGGATGATTGTGATTATCTGGTCATGCCAGAACCACTATGTAAAATAGAAAAGTTCTTAGAGGCCCCGGGGCCCCCCGAAGCTTTTCCTATATCCAAGCGGGTGGCGTACATTGTTAGTAAAGAATGGGACAGGCCCGGTATACCTTTAGTACCTTCCCCCATATTTATAAAATTGTTTTCCTATAGTCGACCCCAGAAAGGACTGATGGCAGACAGTCCCCAAGGTCGAGGGGGCGGTTTCTACTCTACACAAGCGCGCCACTATACCCATAGAAGATAGTTGTGCTTTCCAAGATCCTATGGATACAAAATTAGAAGGTCTGCTAAAGATGTTTGTTCAGCAAGGTTCCCTTCTACATCCAATTGCATGCATTGTCCCTGTCACTGCAGCCGCGTGTTTCTAGTTTGATGAGCTAGGAAAGGCGATTATTAGTAATTCTTCTGTTTATGAGGAGATTATGGACAGAATTCGTGCTCTTAAATTGGCTAATTCTTTCACCCTAGACGCCACCTTGCAATTGGCTAGGTTAGCGGCGAAAAAATTCTGGGTTTTGCTATTGTGGCGCAGAGCGCTTCGGTTAAAATCTTGGACAGCGGATGCGTCTTCCAAGAACAAATTGCTTGACATTCCTTTCAAGGGGAAAACACTCTTTGGCCCTGACTTGAAAGAGATTATCTCTGATATCACTGGGGGCAAGGGCCACGCCCTTCCTCGGGATAGGTCTTTTCAAGACCAAAAATAAACCTAAGTTTAAGCAGGAAGGTAATACTTCTCAAGCCAATCCAGCCTGGAGACCTATGCAAGGCTGGAACATAGGAAAGCAGGCCAGGAAACCTGTCACTGCTACCAAGACAGCATGAAATGCGGGCCCCCGATCCGGGACCGGATCTGGTGGGGGGCAGACTCTCTCTCTTCGCTCAGGCTGGGGCAAGAGATGTTCTGGATCCTTGGGCGTTAGAAATAGTCTCCCAAGGTTATTCTCTGGAGTTCAAGGGGCTTCCTCCTAGGGGGAGGTTCCACAGGTCTCAGTTGTCTTCAGACCACATAAGAAGACAGGCATTCTTACATTGGGTAAAAGACCTGCTAAAAATGGGAGTGATTCATCCTGTTCCATTAGGAGAACAAGGGATGGGGTTCTACTCCAATCTGTTCATAGTTCCCAAAAAAGAGGGAACGTTCAGACCAATCTTCGATCTCAAGATCTTGAACAAGTTTCTCAAGGTTCCATCGTTCAAGATGGAAACCATTCGAACACTTCTTCCTTCCATCCAGGAAGGTCAATTCATGACCAAGGTGGATTTCAAGGATGCGTATCTACATATTCCTATCCACAAGGAACATTATCGGTTCCTAAGGTTTGCATTCCTGGACAAGCATTTCCAGTTCGTGGCGTTTTCTTTCGGATTAGCCACTGCTCCTAGGTTTTTCTCATAGGTACTAGGGTCCCTTCTGGCGGTGCTAAGACCAAGGGGCATTGCTGTAGTACCTTACTTGGACGACATTCTGATTCGAGCGTCGTCCCTTCCTCAAGTATAGGCTCACACGGACATTGTCCTGGCCTTTCTCAGATCTCACGGATGGAAAGTGAACGTGGAAAAGAGTTCTCTATCTCCGTCAACGAGGGTTCCCTTCTTGGGAACTATAATAGACTCCTTAGAAATGAGGATTTTTCTGACAGAAGCCAGAAAAACAAAACTGCTAGACTCTTGTCGGATACTTCATTCCGTTCCTCTTCCTTCCATAGCGCAGGGCATGGAAGTGATAGGTTTGATGGTAGCGGCACTGGACATAGTTCCTTTTGTGCGCATTCATCTAAGACCATTACAACTGTTCATGCTCAGTCAGTGGAATGGGGACTATTCAGACTTGTCTCCGAAGATACAAGTAAATCAGAGGACCAGAGACTCATTCCGTTGGTGGCTGTCCCTGGACAACCTGTCACAAGGGATGACCTTCTGCAGACCAGAGTGGGTCATTGTCACGACCGACGCCAGTCTGATGGGCTGGGGCGCGGTCTGGGGATCCCTGAAAGCTCAGGGTCTTTGGTCTCGGGTAGACTCTCTTCTACCGATAAATATTCTGGAACTGAGAGCGATATTCAATGCTCTCAAAGCTTGGCCTCAGCTAGCGAGGGCCAAGTTCATACATCAACCATCAGGGGGGAACAAGGAGTTCCCTAGCGATGGAAGAAGTGACCAAAATCATTCTATGGGCGGAGTCTCACTCCTGCCACCTGTCTGCTATCCACATCCCAGGAGTGGAAAATTGGGAAGCGGATTTTCTGAGTCGTCAGACATTGCATCCGGGGGAGTGGGAACTCCATCCGGAAATCTTTGCCCAAGTCACTCAACCGTGGGGCATTCCAGACATGGATCTGATGACCTCTCGTCAGAACTTTAGAGTTCCTTACTACGGGTACAGATCCAGGGATCCCAAGGCGGCTCTAGTGGATGCACTAGTAGCACCTTGGACCTTCAAACTAGCTTATGTGTTCCCGCCGTTTCCTCTCATCCCCAGGCTGGTAGCCAGGATCAATCAGGAGAGGGCGTCGGTGATTTTGATAGCTCCTGCGTGGCCACGCAGGACTTGGTATGCAGATCTGGTGAATACGTCATCGGCTCCACCATGGAAGCTACCTTTGAGACGAGACCTTCTTGTTCTAGGTCCGTTCGACCCACTCCAGCTGACTGCTTGGAGATTGAACGCTTGATCTTATCAAAGCGAGGGTTCTCAGATTCTGTTATTAATACTCTTGTTCAGGCCTGAAAGCCTGTAACCAGAAAAATTACCACATAATTTGGTATATCTGTTGGTGTGAATCTGCAGGATTCCTTTGGGACAAGGTTAAGATTCCTAAGAGTCTATCCTTCCTTCGAGAAGGATTGGAAAAAGGATTATCTGCAAGTTCCTTGATGGGACAGATTTCTGCCTTGTCCGTGTTACTTCACAAAAAGCTGGCAGCTGTGCCAGATGTTCTAGCCTTTGTTCAGGCTCTGGTTAGAATCAAGCCTGTTTACAAAATTTTTGACTCCTACTTGGAGTCTCAACCTAGTTCTTTCAGTTCTTCAGGGGGTTCCGTTTGAACCCTTACATTCCGTTGATATTAAGTTATTATCTTGGAAAGTTTGTTTTTGGTTGCTATTTCTTCTGCTAGAAGAGTTTCAGAATTATCTGCTCTGCAGTGTTCTTCTCCTTATCTGGAGTTCCATGCAGATAAGGTGGTTTTCCGTACTAAACCTGGTTTTCTTCCAAAAGTTGTTTCTAACAAAGACATTAACCAGGAGATAGTTGTACCTTTCTTTGTGTCCTAATCCAGTTTCAAAGAAGGAACGTTTGTTGCACAACTTGAATGTAGTTCGTGCTCTCAAATTTTACTTAGCAGCTACTAAGGATTTCAGACAAACTTTGTCTTTGTTTGTTGTTTATTCTGGTAAACGGAGAGGTCAAAAAGCAACTTCTACCTCTCTCTCCTTCTGGATTAAAAGCATTATCCGATTGGCTTATGAGACTGCCGGACGGCAGCCTCCTGAAAGAATCACAGCTCACTCCACTAGGGCTGTGGCTTCCACATGGGCCTTCAAGAACGAGGCTTCTGTTGATCAGATATGTAGGGCAGCGACTTGGTCTTCACTGCACACTTTTTCCAAATTTTACAAGTTTGATACTTTTGCTTCTTCTGAGGCTATTTTTGGGAGAAGGGTTTTGCAAGCCGTGGTGCCTTCCATTTAGGTGACCTGATTTGCTCCCTCCCTTCATCCGTGTCCTAAAGCTTTGGTATTGGTTCCCACAAGTAAGGATGACGCCGTGGACCGGACACACCTATGTTGGAGAAAACAGAATTTATGTTTACCTGATAAATTTCTTTCTCCAACGGTGTGTCCGGTCCACGGCCCGCCCTGGTTTTTTTAATCAGGTCTGATAATTTATTTTCTTTAACTACAGTCACCACGGTACCATATGGTTTCTCCTATGCAAATATTCCTCCTTAACGTCGGTCGAATGACTGGGGTAGGCGGAGCCTAGGAGGGATCATGTGACCAGCTTTGCTGGGCTCTTTGCCATTTCCTGTTGGGGAGGAGAATATCCCACAAGTAAGGATGACGCCGTGGACCGGACACACCGTTGGAGAAAGAAATTTATCAGGTAAACATAAATTCTGTTTTTCGCTTTTAATGATGATATATATCTTCAAACACAAGGTACAGCAATGGGCACGAGGTTTGCTCCCAGCTATGCTAACTTGTTTATGGGTAAATGGGAACACCATTTCACCCAAGAGCATGAGTTGGGAGCAAACCTCGTGCTGTTCAAAAGATATATCGACGATATTTTAATAGTATGGAAGGGGAGTGAGGAGAGCTTAATAACCTTCTTCCAAGATATGAATCACAATGATCTAAACTTGAAATTCACTTACACAATAAGCAGACAACAAATAACGTTTTTAGATTTGGACATCTTTATAGAACACGGAGAACTAACAACTAAAAACCATTTCAAAACAACGGATGCCAATAACTATATCCCCACACATAGTTGTCACCTGAAAAGGTGGATAAACAACATCCCTAAAGGTCAATTCCTTAGAATTAGACGCAATTGCTCCAAACTTTCTGATTACGATACACAGGTTAAGATCCTAGAGGACAGATTCTTAGAAAAAGGATATGATCAACATATTCTGAAAGATGAAATCATTAAAGTGAGAAATATGGACAGACAAAATATACTCTCAAAAAAACCAAAAGTTGATAACCAAACCAATGAAATCTTAAAAGTACCATTAATAACTAATTATAATTATCATCACAAACATCTAACTAGAATTTTAAACAAACACTGGCATCTGATTAAATCTGATCCAATTTTGGGAAACAGTATCTCCGATCACCCTAGTATTGTGTACAGGAAAGCAAATAACATTAAAAATATTCTTGCACCTAGCGACTTTAAGAAAGCAAACCATAAAACCAAAGAGAAAGATTTGATGGGAAGAAAATTAAGGGGATACTACCCATGCTATAGCTGTAAAGCTTGCCAACATAGCACAAAATGTAAAGATTACAAATCCTTCAATACAGGCAAGACATACAATATCAAAGAGACCATTAGATGCAGTGATAAGGGCATCATATACCTGATTCAGTGCACATGTGGCAAACAATATTTGGGAGAAACCTCCAGAGTTTTACGCACTAGAATTAGGGAACACCTCAATCTCATAAAAAAAGGTGACCAAGAAACTAGGCTGTATGAACACTTCAGGACAGTACACCACAATAACACCAACGACCTTAAATATTGGGGTATTTGCAAGATCGCAAAACCATGGAGAGGAGGAAATTTTGATCAATTACTCCTTAGAAAAGAAGCAGAACTTATTTTTGAATTAAATACATTATTCCCACAAGGACTAAATTCGGAGCTAGATTTAAATCCATTTATTCTAGACTGCTAATCTTACAACTCCCCACCATTCCAACATTGTACACACCAGTACAATAGCCAAATAATAGCCTCAATGGAATTGTATTTCAAACATTAAAACATAATACCTTCCCATATGTACCCTACTATAGATTCAATGATCCTTTTTAAGATTCTTTATACGATTACCTTACCTTTAGAGTCACAGTTCATATAAGACATTTTAGTGAATATAATTGGGATCCACAATTATTATATAAAATACACAGTCATACAATATTTAAAAACTTCTGAACCAATTAGGTCATACATATTTTTGAGACCAAAGACATTTATGGGACCTTTTATCTTACAAGACCAACTATTAAGTACTGACATCTAGGGTTAATAACGGTTTAACAACAATAATGTTGTATAATTTTTAACTCACATATGCTAATACTGATAGAAAAAGAAAAAGTTCTAATGAATAAAGATGTAAGCTTTAATTATATCAGTCCCAATTTTAGATGATCTGTATAATGTATGCATGAACGACGAGTTTGTATTGTGCATATATTTACAGTATATAACTTTGTATACTATTTTTAGGATTCTATTACCAATTTTTAAAGAAACACTACTATGTTTATATTATACTAACTCCATTTATATGTTTTATAGAATATATCAATTGAGTAAAAGGAATTAATTTTTAATATACAGATCTTACATTTTTACACCATAAGAAATCATATATATACACAAAAGCATCTATATACAAACTGCATTAAGAAATAGCTCTATTCAATACAAAAAGAGAACCTAGATAATCCACTTTAAGTAAATCAACCTTTAAGCAAATCCACCTTAAGGAATCAACAATTTATCAATTAACTTATGACCAATCACAGATGAACTACACATTTATAAAGGATCTCAGAACCAGCTTAAACCATCTTGATAAAGCCATTCTATATGGTGAAACGCGTTGATGGACCTAGAAGAACAACTACAAAGTGAAAATATATAATTATCTACAAGGATTGCAAAGGATTCGTTGGGATTATTTGATCCACTTCTAAATACTCTGCGCAGAGTTTTTTCATCGAGACCGGACCTACATTCGACACGCATCCAGCGTTCCTGACGTCACCAGCTGTAGTGAGCCGCGCCGGACACCTGTGCCATACCTTGACGGAGGATTCAGCTCGACTAAAGAGCAGGTAGGCACCATAGAGGTGTAGCGGTCCTGCAGCGTGGTTGTCAGTGGGTTATTCCTAAAAGAAGGTATCAACTTATTTTCACAGAAACTGCCAATTACGGAACTTTCAATATCTCCATACGGGACTTTTAACACCTGTTTACTCCTATAACGGAGCCATAATAATACTTCATCCCTAGGTAGTTTGATATCTACCTCTTTCCCAAACGGAACTTTCACTGTTATAAAAGCCAAGATTCCATAGGTGGATTTACTCTTTCATATAGGGCTACTATCCCAATATAATTTTAGACTGAGCTGCACAAATAGTCAGCTATTTTTAGCTTATTTTTTATGTTTTAGCATAGAGTTTGTTACTATATATGACCGGTCATATTATCACAGTATCAGTAGACAATATTTCATTGTTATTTTAATTAAGATAAATAAATTTTATTTTGATATACATATTGCTTTGATATTTGATTCATTTTAGTTGCTTGGATATTTGATTTAAATCAGTCGCACAGGTAGACTCTGTAACACCTACACTATATTTTTATGCCACACAAAGTGTTTTCATAATATATACCTTCATAATTCATATCTCTAAATATACTAATATATATTTATAGAATATTCATCATCCCCAGAGCTGTTTAGCGCATACACACATCTCTCTTTTTCTTTGTGTCAGTAGTATCCATGTCAGTTTCTGTGTCAGTTTATGTGTCAGTCTCTGTATCAGTATCTGGAGATTTCTGTGTCAGTATCCGTGTCAGTATCCGTGTCAGTATCCATGTCAGTAGTATCTGTGTCAGTAGTATCTGTGTCAGTATCCGTGCCAGTATCCGTGCCAGTATCTGTGTCAGTAGTATCTGTGTCTGTCAGTAGTATCCCTGCAAGTATCTGTGTCAGTATCCATGTCAGTAGTATCTGTGTCAGTAGTATCTGTGTCAGTATCCGTGTCAGTATCTGTTTGGAGATTTATGTGTCAGTATCCATGTCAGTATCTGTGTCAGTATCCATGCAAGTATCTGTGTCAGTATCCATGTCAGTAGTATCTGTGTCAGTATCCATGTCAGTAGTATCTGTGTCAGTAGTATCTGTGTAAGTTTCTGTGTCCATATCTGTATCAGTATCTGGAGATTTCTGTGTCAGTATCCGTGTCAGTATCCGTGTCAGTAGTATCCGTATTTCCAGACAACTTATTTGCATATATTTAAGACTTGCGAATGGTCATAAGTCAGTTTGTTCGCACATATGAAAAGTTGTGACTTTTTTGGCACACAAACTTTCATAAATATGTTGATATAATTTGTGAAGATTTTTTGGTAATAAACGTGAGCATTTTCTTATTCTCACTTTGATAAATTTTGCCCTTAGTTTGATAATACAAGCTGCCATTCATGATCAGTTTACTAATTTCCCTAAGTGTGATGTATCTAGGTGTGTATCTGTGTCAGTATCTGTTTGGAGGTTTCTGTGTCATTATCCGTGTCAGTTTCTGTGTCAGTATCTGTTTGGAGATGTCTGTGTCAGTATCTGGAGATTTCTGTGTCAGTATCAGTATCTTTGTCAGTATCTGTTTGGAGATTTCTGTGTCAGTAGTATCTGTGTCAGTAGTATCTGTGTCAGTAGTGTCTGTGTCAGTAGTATCTGTGTCAGTATACGTGCCAGTATCTGTGTCAGTAGTATCTGTGTCAGTATCCGTGTCAGTATCTGTTTGGAGATTTATGTGTCAGTATCCATGCCAGTATCTGTGTCAGTATCTGTTTGGAGATTTATGTGCCAGTATCCTTGCCAGTATCTGTGTCAGTAGTATCTGTGTCATTAGCATCTGTGTCAGTATCCATGTCAGTATCTGTTTGGAGATTTCTGTGTCAGTATCTGTATCAGTATCTGTGTGGATGTTTCTTTGTCAGTTTCTGTATCAGTATCTGTGTCAGTATCTGTTTGGAGATTTGTGTCAGTATCTGTTTGGAGATTTGTGTCAGTATCCGCACACAATATGTAGCAAGACCCTAGCTTTCACAGACACCTCTGTAACAGGGTATGATGTACCTTTCAGGTACAAGATGCAAGCCTTATTTGGGGAGGTACCTGCAAAGCCCAGAGATACCAATGCCATATTCCTACAAAAACGGTTGCAGGATTCTACTGCCAGAGAGGGAGTGTATGAGATGGGACAAAATGTTCTGGTACTAACACCCATGAGGCAGAACAAGCTACAGGCTACATGGGAGGGTCCCTGCAACATATTAAATCAGCTGGGTAGAGCAAATTGTGTGTCATTTTTAAATGGAGGGCATCCGGATGGCAAAACTGCTATATGCGGTTCGTCTGGCAATGGCGTTATCACCGCAAGTGGAAGATCCCTTTGATACTCAGCTGGAGTGGCTTGTAGCCACATCCCTTTGCGTCTCTTATTTGGGGAAGGTGTCATGAATACCCCATTATTGAGCTGCCAAGGGGTTAAGTCTCTTTAGTTTGTGAGCTAAAAACAGTTGTTTCTTTTTTAAGAACTGTGTGCTGTGTTAGGGAAGCATATGATTTCCATTTGATTTGCCAGAACCCCTAATAAATAGTTTCTAAGTCCCACTTGACTAAATGTTATCATATAGGCATTGGTGCATCCAGGCAGTAAAAGTGTCGGTTTTAGAGACTCAGAGCAGTGCTTCTTCCCAGAAACTGATAAGGCCAATAAAGGCACATGGGTATAATGTATATATGTGTTTAAAACATGACATTAGATGAAGGGAAATATGGCAACCATGTCATATTTTGTATCAAACTGATTCTCACAATGTAAATAAGAGATTGCCTTTTATATATATCTATATGAAAATGAATGTATCTAGCAGAAAATTATAATGTGTTCTCTGATGTCAGCCAAAGGTACTTAATGTTTATTGACTGTTGTAAAAGATAGGGGGTTTCCCAGCCAGCCCCTGCAAAGGGGGTGAGGTCAGGTAACCTGATCTATTGAAAAAATGTATAAGGGTCTTGTGTTTTAACAATGAAAGGATCATTCTTACAAGGGAGGCTGTGACGAATGAGTAAGGACCCATTGCTTCATGCCATATCCCTGGCACAGATATTAAGACTAGTAAAGTATAAAATCTGCTTTTTTCTCCCTTTTTATTTTAAAAAACTGTTTGCTGTGTGTAATTTTACTTGTAACAACTTTTTATCAATAATGCATAATAATTTTTGGCATAATAAATAATTAATTTATTAAGCTTTGGCCTTTGTCTAATATTTGAACCACGTTACTGAAAGAGACTGGTAGTTATAAGACGGTATAGTAGGTTATTTTTTGCTAAATTGTATTCTTAGAGTTAATGTGTAAATCCTGGGGTTTCCTTAAAGGGACACTAGCCAAAAAAAATATTTTGTGATTCAGATAGAGCATGCAATTTTAAGCAACTTTCTAATTTACTCCTATTATCAAATTGTCTTCATTTTCTTGGTATGTTTATTTGAAAAGCAAGAATGTAAGTTTAGATGCCGGCCCATTTTAGGTGACCAACCTGGGTTGTCCTTGCTGATTGGACAGCACCTTTAAACAAGTGCTGTCCATGGTTCTGAACCCACAATTTGCTGGCTCCTTAGCTGAGATGCCTTCTTTTCAAATAAAGATTGCAAGAGAATGAAAAAAAAATTGATAATAGAAGTAAATTAGAAAGTTGCTTACAATTACATGCTCTATCTGAATCATGAAAGAAAAAATTTGGGTTCAGTGTCCCTTTAAGATTTCCCATATCATATAATCTTAAGTGGTGGCAGCTAGATATTATAGTTAGTTTAGTGTGGGTGGCATTAAAGGGGAGTTTTGGGCATTCTTTTTACGTCTAGTACAGACTAGAGAGTGTTGTTAACCCTCGCACCCACTGAACTACGTCACAAGCTTGCCTGGCATGGCTAGATTGTGATCGATTAGTACAGTAGAAGGGTTCTGATAACCCTTTCGGTGCCAAAAAAGTGACTGGCGCAGGGTTGGTTAACCCTGTTTGTCACAAATCATGTGACAACCGATCCAAAAAAGAAACTTCCTTCCTGTCAAATAAGGATTCTCATTCCCCTCTAAGCAGAAATGTCAGGAGATCGCCTTTTTCGCACAGTGATCACCTGCATCCTAGGGGAGACAAGTGAATGCTCCGTTTTATATGCCAACTTCTAACTTTTCAAATGTTATTTCACTTGTCGCTCTAGGTGAACAGGGTAGAGTTAGGGGCTCTATTAGAACCCACCCTCTACTAAATTAGTCAGTGCAGATAATCGCTTTGCATCATATTTTGGGCAAGTAAGCAATAGTTTGTAAGAACAGGCTCGCCTCTTTCAAGAGAAGGGTCTCCTACCTATATAAGTGAAGTTGATATAGGGGCTGTGTAATAGCCTCCGTAAAAAAAACAACTTTCTAATACCCTGACGCAGATGATCCCTGTTTCTAACAAGTGATCACCTGAAGCCTAGGGGGTAAGTTATCTTTCATTTTAAGGTGTAGATTTTCTAGGTTTAGGAGTGTTAAGCTCAATGTATCTAGGGGCCTCTGGCCAAGTGGTCTTCTCCTATGGGGCCTGCATTAACAGAGTGAGTGCTCTGGAACTGGATAAGTGCATATCCTAGGAACTGGAAGTAGCATTTACCTATATAGTAGTGGATGTTGGATTTGTAGCCCACAATAGACATACACTGTTGTCTATATGTATCTTGTGAGTGCCACATGAAGTGATCATTCTGTATAATGGTGTAAAAAGTGATCTTTATCCAAGCAGTACTTGGTGAGTGTCTACACTGGACAATGCATGCTTGTCTTTATATTTACCTTGAGAGCGCCTGTAAAGAGCATCAACTAGTCATATTTCTTAGAACCCTAAAAAAATGAGTGTGCCCAAATGAATGATTTACCTAATAAACAAGGGAGGGTCAGATGAAAATATCTTCAAGAATGTATGTGGCCCAAGGGCTGGTAGGTTGTGACCACTACTTTAGGTCAAGTGGGGGGAAGATAAGGGCTCTTTTAAAACCCCTCCTTCTCAGCTAACAGTTGCTGCAGGCAGTCATCTACATCTTACAAGGTCAAGTGACCACCTCAACCTTTCCAAACCAGGGTCACTTGTCCCATTGTAGGGGGCAGAAATATAAACTCCAGAATATATATCCCACTCAACCATGAAAAACCGATTTCTCCTGCTGCAGACTGCGCTTTCAAATATGGTGTCACATATAGCTTTTATTTGTTTGTATATATTTATGTTTATATTTTTGCATATCTGTATAATCTGCGCATTTGTGTGAATATCTATGTGCATGTGTATATTGCATCATGTGTATACTATGTGTTTCTGTGTCTGTGTACCAACCTACCTAGTGACCTGACAACCTAACAAACTACCTACCTACCGACCTGTTTACTGATCTATAGCTGTACCTGTCTAACTACAGAAATAACTAGTTACAGAAATATTGACCTATAAGTGGGTATCTGTGGATGTGATTGTACGCATACGGTTAATTTATATTTAATACTTTTTTGGGGGTGTAGGGGCAATAAAACAATCCTTGCGCCCAGATTCCAAATACCCCTGGCTAAACTCTGCTTGTTTTCAAACTTTACATATGCAGATATAGATGGTTTCATTAAAGCACCAAGAAACCGAGGTGTTCCTGACTATGGCTTGGTGAAACTGCAGGAAGACCAGGTTTGTTATTTACTAACTTTAGAGTATTAACATCCAGGTGGGGCATACAGCTGAAATTTGAGTTGTTTTTGCTGATTTTATATAAAGGATAATGTCGCTTATAGGTTTTATACCACTGCCCCTTGCACCTAACAATATTTCCCAAGGCCTTTAAATGTCATCCTGGTACCACAAATATCTTGAAATTAAAGCACCTACTGCAAGATTGTTTAAGTGGGGAACTTCCAGCTTTGTTCTTTTAACTATTAACTTTGTTTATCCATAATAACATTACTAAATGAATGTGTAATTATTATCCATAATACCATTACTAAATGAATGTGTAATTATTATCCATAACAACATTACTAAATGAATGTGTAATTATTATCCATAATACCATTACTAAATGAATGTGTAATTATTATCCATAATAACATTACTAAATGAATGTGTAATTATTATCCATAATAACATTACTAAATGCATGTGTAATTATTATCCATAATACCATTACTAAATGAATGTGTAATTATTATCCATAATAACATTACTAAATGCATGTGTAATTATTATCCATAATAACATTACTAAATGCATGTGTAATTATTATCCATAATACCATTACTAAATGGATGTGTAATTATTATCCATAATAACATTACTAAATAATTGTGTAATTATTATCCATAATAACATTACTAAATAATTGTGTGATTATTATCCATAATAACATTACTAAATGGATGTGTAATTATTATCCATAATAACATTACTAAATAATTGTGTAATTATTATCCATAATACCATTACTAAATGAATGTGTAATTATTATCCATAATAACATTACTAAATGCATGTGTAATTATTATCCATAATAACATTACTAAATGCATGTGTAATTATTATCCATAATACCATTACTAAATGGATGTGTAATTATTATCCATAATAACATTACTAAATTAATGTGTAATTATTATCCATAATAACATTACTAAATAATTGTGTAATTATTATCCATAATAACATTACTAAATGAATGTGTAATTATTATCCATAATAACATTACTAAATAATTGTGTAATTATTATCCATAATAACATTACTAAATAATTGTGTGATTATTATCCATAATAACATTACTAAATGAATGTGTAATTATTATCCATAATAACATTACTAAATAATTGTGTGATTATTATCCATTATAACATTACTAAATGAATGTGTAATTATTATCCATAATACCATTACTAAATGAATGTGTAATTATTATCCATAATAACATTAATAAATGCATGTGGAATTATTATCCTTAATAACATTACTAAATAAATGTGTAATTATTATCCATAATAACATTACTAAATAAATGTGTAATTATTATCCATAATAACATTACTAGATAAATGTGTAATTATATGTCAGTTTGTTCATCATATTTCCTGTACACAGTGTGTGACCGAACTCTATGTTAATAGTCTGTATTTAATTACAGAAATATATTGGTAGATGTACATAGAGCAATATTTAAGAAACAAGTTGAACGTTGCCACCATCTCTGGCATTGTACCTTCAGATTTGCAACTATACATTTTGTCTAATAACTTATTTTTATATTGGTTACCACTTTTGGTGTTACATATAACACGATAATAGCAGGAAGGTGATATTGTTCTAGTCTTTTGTTGTATTGATCTGTGTTGGCTAGTGTGTACAGTATTTTGTTGTATTGATCTGTGTTGGCTAGTGTGTACAGTCTTTTGTTGTATTGATCTGTGTTGGCTAGTGTGTACAGTATTTTGTTGTATTGATCTGTGTTGGCTAGTGTGTACAGTCTTTTGTTGTATTGATCTGTGTTGGCTAGTGTGTACAGTCTTTTGTTGTAGTGAACTGTGTTGGGAAGTGTGTACAGTCTTTTGTTGTATTGAACGGTGTTGGCAAGTGTGTACAGCCTTTTGTTGTATTGATCTGTGTTGGCAAATGTGTACAGTCTTTTGTTGTATTGAACTGTGTTGGCTAATGTGTACAGTCTTTTGTTGTATTGAACTGTGTTGGCTAGTGTGCACAGTCTTTTGTTGTATTGAACTGTGTTGGCAAGTGTGTACAGTCTTTTGTTGCATTGAACTGTGTTGGTGTGTACAGTCTTTTGTTGTATTGATCTGTGTTGGCAAGTGTGTACAGTCTTTTCTTTCATGTAATTAGCAAGAGTCCATGAGCTAGTGACGTATGGGATATACATTCCTACCAGGAGGGGCAAAGTTTCCCAAACCTTAAAATGCCTATAAATACACCCCTCACCACACCCACAATTCAGTTTTACAAACTTTGCCTCCGATGGAGGTGGTGAAGTAAGTTTGTGCTAGATTCTACGTTGATATGCGCTCCGCAGCAAGTTGGAGCCCGGTTTTCCTCTCAGCGTGCAGTGAATGTCAGAGGGATGTGAGGAGAGTATTGCCTATTTGAATGCAGTGATCTCCTTCTACGGGGTCTATTTCATAGGTTCTCTGTTATCGGTCGTAGAGATTCATCTCTTACCTCCCTTTTCAGATCGACGATATACTCTTATATATACCATTACCTCTGCTGATTCTCGTTTCAGTACTGGTTTGGCTTTCTACAAACATGTAGATGAGTGTCCTGGGGTAAGTAAATCTTATTTTCTGTGACACTCTAAGCTATGGTTGGGCACTTTGTTTATAAAGTTCTAAATATATGTATTCAAACATTTATTTGCCTTGAATCAGAATGTTCAACATTCCTTATTTTTCAGACAGTCAGTTTCATATTTGGGATAAATGCATTTGTTTCAATCATTTTTTCTTACCTTAAAAAATTTGACTTTTTCCCTGTGGGCTGTTAGGCTCGCGGGGGCAGAAAATGCTTCATTTTATTGCGTCATTCTTGGCGCGGACTTTTTTGGCGCAAAATTTTTTTTCTGTTTCCGGCGTCATACGTGTCGCCGGAAGTTGCGTCATTTTTTGACGTTTTTTGCGTCAAAAATGTCGGCGTTCCGGATGTGGCGTCATTTTTGGCGCCAAAAGCATTTAGGCGCCAAATAATGTGGGCGTCTTTTTTGGCGCTAAAAAATATGGGCGTCACTTTTGTCTCCACATTATTTAAGTCACATTATTTATTGCTTCTGGTTGCTAGAAGCTTGTTCACTGGCATTTTTTTCCCATTCCTGAAACTGTCATTTAAGGAATTTGATCAATTTTGCTTTATATGTTGTTTTTTTCTTTTACATATTGCAAGATGTTCCACGTTGCAACTGAGTCAGAAGATACTTCAGAAAAATCACTGCCCAGTGCTGGAGCTACCAAGCTAAGTGTATCTGCTATAAACTTTTGGTATCTGTTTCTCCAGCTGTTGTTTGTATTGCATGTCATGTCAAACTTATTAATGCAGATAAAATTTCCTTTAGTACTGTTACATTACCTGTTGCTGTTCCGTCAACATCTAATTTTCAGAGTGTTCCTGATAACATAAGAGATTTTATTTTTTAAATCCATTAAGAAGGCTATGTCTGTTATTTCTCCTTCTAGTATACATAAAAGTCTTTTAAAACTTCTCTTTTTTCAGATGAATTTTTAAATGAACATCATCATTCTGATACTGATAATGGTTCTTCTGGTTCAGAGGTTTCTGTCTCAGAGGTTGATGCTGATAAATCTTTGTATTTGTTCAAGATGGAATTTATTCGTTCTTTACTTAAAGAAGTATTATTTGCATTAGAAATAGAGGATTCTGGTCCTCTTGATACTAAATGTAAACGTTTAAATAAGGTTTTTAAATCTCCTGTAGTTATTCCAGAAGTGTTATCTCCCTGATGCTATTTCTGAAGTAATTTCCAGGGAATGGAATAATTTGGGTAATTTATTTACTCCTTCTAGACGTTTAAGCAATTATATCCTGTGCCATCTGACAGATTAGAGTTTTTTGGGACAAAAATCCCTAAGGTTATGGGGCTGTCTCTACTCCTGCTAATGTACTACTATTCCTACGGCAGATAGTACTTCATTTAAGGATCCTTTAGATAGGAAAATTGAATCCTTTCTAAGAAAAGCTTACTTATGTTCAGGTAATCTTCTTAGACCTGCTATATTTTTAGCGGATGTTGCTGCAGCTTCAACTTTTTGGTTAGAAGCTTTAGCGCAACAAGTAACAGATCATAATTTTATAGCATTATTATTATTCTATAACATGCTAATAATTTTATTGGTGATACCATCTTTTGATATCATTAGAGTTGATGTCAGGTATATGTCTCTAGCTATTTTAGCTAGAAAAGCTTTATGGATTAAACTTGGAATGCTGATATGTCTTCTAAGTCAACTTTGCTTTCCCTTTCTTTCCAGGGTAAATAATCATTTTCGTTCCTTTCCTCACAACAAGGAACAAAAGCCTGATCCTTCATCCTCAGGAGCAGTATCAGTTTGGAAACTATTTCCAGTTTGGAATATATCCAAGCCTTATAGAAACCTATAGCCAGCTCCTAAGTACCTATGAAGGCGCGGCCCTTATTCCAGCTCAGCTGGTATGGGGCAGATTACGTTTTCTTCAAAGAAATTTGGATCAATTCCGTTCTCAATCTCTGGTTTCAGAACATTGTTTCAGAAAAGTACAGAATTGGCTTCAAGTTAAGGCCTCCTGCTAAGAGATTTTTTTCTTTCCTGTGTCCCAGTTAACACAGCAAAGGCTCAGCATTTCTGAAATGTGTTTCAGATCTAGAGTTGGCTGGAGTATTTATGCCAGTTCCAGTTCTGGAACAGGGGCTGGGGTTTTATTTTATCTCTTCATTGTACCAAAGAAGGTCAATTCCTTCAGACCAGTTCCGGATCTATCATTATTGAATCGTTATGTTAGGATACCAACATTCAAGATGGTTACTGTAGGACTATCCTGCCTTTTGTTTAGCAAGGGCATTATATGTCTACAATAGATTTACAGGATGTGTATCTGCATATTCCGATTCATCCAGATCACTTTTAGTGTCTGAGATTCTCTTTTTAGACAAGCATTACCAGTTTTTTGGCTCTACCGTTTGGCCTAGCCTCAGTTCCAAGAATTTTTTTCAAAGGTTCTCGGTGCCCTTCTTTCTGTAATCAGAGAACAGGGTTTTGGTATTTCCTTATTTGGACGATATCTTGGTACTTGCTCAGTCTTCTCATTTTCGAAGAATCTCATACGAATCGACTTGTGTTGTTTCTTCAAGTTCATGGTTGGAGGATCAATTTACCAATCAATTCATTGATTCCTCAGACAAGGGTAACCTTTTTAGGTTTCTAGATAGATTCAGTGTCTATGACTCTGTCCTTGTCAGACAAGAGAAGTTTAACATTGATATCAGCTTGTCAAAACCTTCAGTCACAATCATTCCCTTTGGTAGCCTTATGCATGAAAATGTTGGGTCTTAGGACTGCCGCATCAGATGCGATCTCCTTTGCTCGTTTTCACATGCGACCTCTTCAGCTCTGTATGCTGAACCAATGGTGCAGGGATTACTCAAAGATATCTCAATTAATATCTTTAAACCGATTTTACGACACTCTCTGACATGGTGGACAGATCACCATCGTTTAGTTCAGGGGGCTTCTTGTTCTTCCGACCTGGACTATAATCTCAACAGATGCAAGTCTTACAGGTTGGGGAGCTGTGTGGGGGTATCTGACGGCACAAGGGGTTTGGGAATCTCAGGAATAGAGTCTGGAAGACTTATATTTCTTGGTGTCTTTCTCATCATTTTTCTTGGCATTCTTGTAGAATACCGAGAATATTACAGTTTCTTCAGGATGGTTTAGATAAGGGTTTGTCCGCAAGTTCCTTGAAAGGACAAATCTCTGCTCTTTCTGTTCTTTTTCACAGAAAGATTGCTATTCTTCCTGATATTCATTGTTTTGTACAAGCTTTGGTTCGTATAAAGCCTGTCATTAAGTCAATTTCTCCTCCTTGGAGTTTGAATTTGGTTCTGGGGGCTCTTCAAGCTCCTCCATTTGAACCTATGCATTCATTGGACATTAAATTACTTTCTTGGAAAGTTTTGTTCCTTTTGGCCATCTCTTCTGCCAGAAGAGTTTCTGAATTATCTGCTCTTTCTTGTGAGTCTCCTTTTCTGATTTTTCATCAGGATAAGGCGGTGTTGCGAACTTCTTTTGAATTTTTACCTAAGTTGTGAATTCCAACAACATTAGTAGAGACATTGTGGTTCCTTCATTATGTCCTAATCCTAAGAATTCTAAGGAGAAATCGTTGCATTCTTTGGATATTGTTAGAGCTTTGAAATATTATGTTGAAGCTACTAAGTCTTTCCGAAAGACTTCTAGTTTATTTGTTATCTTTTCCGGTTCTAGAAAGGCCAGAAAACTTCTGCCATTTCTTTGGCATCTTGGTTGAAATCTTTAATTCATCTTGCCTATGTTGAGTCGGGTAAAACTCCGCCTCAGAGGATTACAGCTCATTCTACTAGGTCAGTTTCTACTTCCTGGGCGTTTAGGAATGAAGCTTCGGTTGATCAGATCTGCAAAGCGGCAACTTGGTCCTCTTTGCATACTTTTACCAAATTCTACCATTTTGATGTATTTTCTTCTTCTGAAGCAGTTTTTGGTAGAAAAGTACTTCAGGCAGCGGTTTCAGTTTGAATCTTCTGCTTATGTTTTTCATTAAACTTTATTTTGGGTGTGGATTATTTTCAGCAGGAATTGGCTGTCTTTATTTTATCCCTCCCTCTCTAGTGACTCTTGTGTGGAAAGATCCACATCTTGGGTAGTCATTATCCCATACGTCACTAGCTCATGGACTCTTGCTAATTACATGAAAGAAAACACAATTTATGTAAGAACTTACCTGATAAATTCATTTCTTTCATATTAGCAAGAGTCCATGAGGCCCGCCCTTTTTTGTGGTGGTTATGATTTTTTTGTATAAAGCACAATTATTCCAATTCCTTATTTTATATGCTTTCGCACTTTTTTCTTATCACCCCACTTCTTGGCTATTCGTTAAACTGAATTGTGGGTGTGGTGAGGGGTGTATTTATAGGCATTTTAAGGTTTGGGAAACTTTGCCCCTCCTGGTAGGAATGTATATCCCATACGTCACTAGCTCATGGACTCTTGCTAATATGAAAGAAATGAATTTATCAGGTAAGTTCTTACATAAATTATGTTTTGTTGTATTGAACTGTGTTGGCAAGTGTGTACAGTCTTTTGTTGTATTGATCTGTGTTGGCAAGTGTGTACAGTCTTTTGTTGTATTGAACTGTGTTGGCAAGTGTGTACAGTCTTTTGTTGTATTGAACTGTGTTGGCAAGTGTGTACAGTCTTTTGTTGTATTGATCTGTGTTGGCTAGTGTGTACAGTCTTTTGTTGTATTGAACTGTGTTGGCAAGTGTGTACAGTCTTTTGTTGTATTGAATTGTGTTGGCTAGTGTGTACAGTCTGTTGTTGTATTGAACTGTGTTGGCAAGTGTGTACAGTCTTTTGTTGTATTGATCTGTGTTGGCTAGTGTGTACAGTCTTTTGTTGTATTGATCTGTGTTGGCAAGTGTGTACAGTCTTTTGTTGTATAGAACTGTGTTTGCAAGTGTGTACAGTCTTTTGTTGTATTGAACTGTGTTGGTAAGTGTGTACAGTCTTTTGTTGTATTGAACTGTGTTTGCAAGTGTGTACAGTCTTTTGTTGTATTGAACTGTGTTGGCAAGTGTGTACAGTCTTTTGTTGTATTGAACTGTGTTTGCAAGTGTGTACATTCTTTTGTTGTATTGAACTGTGTTGGTAAGTGTGTACAGTCTTTTGTTGTATTGAACTGTGTTGGTAAGTGTGTACAGTCTTTTGTTGTATTGAACTGTGTTTGCAAGTGTGTACAGTCTTTTGTTGTATAGAACTGTGTTTGCAAGTGTGTACAGTATTTTGTTGTATTGATCTGTGTTGGCTAGTGTGTACAGTCTTTTGTTGTATAGAACTGTGTTGGCAAGTGTGTACAGTCTTTTGTTGCTGAAAGTTCAAAGAATAGTCCTAGTAATATCACAAAAAATAAGTAATTTAAGAAAAAGATAAAAGGTCCCAAAAATCCACAGACGATAAGATTAAATGGTGATGAATCCAGAAAATCTTCTCACTACATGGGTACCTAAATTGAAAATGACAGAACACAAAATAGTGCAACCCTATATGCGAATAAATAAAATATTCAGGATAAAAGTACTCACCGGATGGTTCAAACAGCCTATGCGTTTCGACCTATAATGCATTGAACTGTGTTGGCGAGTGTGTAAAGTCTTTTGTTGTATTGAACTGTGTTGGCTAGTGTGTACAGTCTTTTTGTTGTATTAAACTGTGTTGGTAAGTGTGTACAGTCTTTTTTGTTGTATTCATCTGTGTTGGCAAGTGTGTACAGTCTTTTGTTGTATTGATATGTGTTGCCAAGTGTGTACAGTTTTTTGTTGTATTGATCTGTGTTGGCTAGTGTGTACAGTCTTTTGTTGTATTGAACTTTGTTGGCAAGTGTGTACAGTTTTTTGTTGTATTGAACTGTGTTGGCTAGTGTGTACAGTCTTTTGTTGTATTGAACTGTGTTGGCAAGTGTGTACAGTCTTTTGTTGTATTGATCTGTGTTGGCTAGTGTGTACAGTCTTTTGTTGTATTGATATGTGTTGCCAAGTGTGTACAGTTTTTTGTTGTATTGATCTGTGTTGGCTAGTGTGTACAGTCTTTTGTTGTATTGAACTTTGTTGGCAAGTGTGTACAGTTTTTTGTTGTATTGAACTGTGTTGGCTAGTGTGTACAGTCTTTTGTTGTATTGAACTGTGTTGGCAAGTGTGTACAGTCTTTTGTTGTATTGATCTGTGTTGGCTAGTGTGTACAGTCTTTTGTTGTATTGATATGTGTTGCCAAGTGTGTACAGTTTTTTGTTGTATTGATCTG
Organism: Bombina bombina; assembly: GCF_027579735.1. Classification (NCBI taxonomy): domain Eukaryota; kingdom Metazoa; phylum Chordata; class Amphibia; order Anura; family Bombinatoridae; genus Bombina; species Bombina bombina. Next base: position 24,901,664 of record NC_069503.1, on the reverse strand, counting down.
TGTTGGCTAGTGTGCACAGTCTTTTGTTGTATTGATCTGTGTTGGCTAGTGTGTACAGTCTTTTGTTGTATTGAACTGTGTTGGCTAGTGTGTACAGTCTTTTGTTGTATTGAACTGTGTTGGCTAGTGTGTACAGTCTTTTGTTGTATTGAACTGTGTTGGTAAGTGTGTACAGTATTTTGTTGTATTGATCTGTGTTGGCTAGTGTGTACAGTTTTTTGTTGTATTGAACTGTGTTGGCAAGTGTGTACAGTCTTTTGTTGTATTGAACTGTGTTGGCAAGTGTGTACAGTCTTTTGTTGTATTGAACTGTGTTGGCAAGTGTGTGCAGTCTTTTGTTGTATTAATATGTGTTGCCAAGTGTGTACAGTTTTTTGTTGTATTGATCTGTGTTGGCTAGTGTGTACAGTCTTTTGTTGTATTGATATGTGTTGCCAAGTGTGTACAGTTTTTTGTTGTATTGATCTGTGTTGGCTAGTGTGCACAGTCTTTTGTTGTATTGATCTGTGTTGGCTAGTGTGTACAGTTTTTTGTTTTATTGAACTGTGTTGGCAAGTGTGTACAGTCTTTTGTTGTATTGAACTGTGTTGGCAAGTGTGTACAGTCTTTTGTTGTATTGAACTGTGTTGGCAAGTGTGTACATTCTTTTGTTGTATTGATCTGTGTTGGCAAGTGTGTACAGTCTTTTGTTGTATTGAACTGTGTTGGCAAGTGTGTACAGTCTTTTGTTGTATTGATCTGTGTTGGCTAGTGTGTACAGTTTTTGTTGTATTGAACTGTGTTGGCAAGTGTGTACAGTCTTTTGTTGTATAGAACTGTGTTGGCAAGTGTGTACAGTCTTTTGTTGTATTGAACTGTGTTGGCAAGTGTGTACAGTCTTTTGTTGTATTGAACTGTGTTGGCAAGTGTGTACAGTCTTTTGTTGTATTGATCTGTTTTGGCTAGTGTGTACAGTCTTTTGTTGTATAGAACTGTGTTGGCAAGTGTGTACAGTCTTTTGTTGTATAGAACTGTGTTGGCAAGTGTGTACAGTCTTTTGTTGTATTGAACTGTGTTGGCAAGTGTGTACAGTCTTTTGTTGTATTGAACTGTGTTGGCTAGTGTGTACAGTCTTTTGACTATTTTGGCCTTTAGAAGTTCCCCTTTATTATACAAATCGTAACTATGTGTATGACTTTATGTACCAGGATGTAGAGCGTGCTGGTATACCAAAACCACCCCTAAAACACCCCTGTGCCAATTGGAGTGTAAAGAAATGGAATAGAAAACACAAATAAGGGGAATCCCTTAAACTAAGGGTAAATGGTATATTGTGTCTAACAAGGTTTATTACAACTGCAGTACATCAACCTATACATAAAAACAAAAAATAATAAAAAAAATAAGAGCTCAAATATGAAATGTTCTAATCTAAGGTACCTCTGGTATACCAGGATATGAGTGATATCGTGTCAGTCATGAAAGTTCAAAGAATAGTCCTAGTAATATCACAAAAAAGTCATTTGAGAAAAAGATAAAAGGTCCCAAAAATCCACAGACTGTAAGATTAAATGGTGATGAATCCAGAAAATCTTCTCACTACATGGGTACCGAAATGGAAAATGACAAAACACAAAATAATGCAACCCTATATGCGAATACATAAAATATTGAGGATAAAAGTACTCACCGGATAGTTCAAACAGCCTATGCGTTTCGACCTATAATGGTCTCTTTTCAAGGCTCTGTTTGACCATCTGGTGGTGCCTTTAAATATCCCCTGTCTCGTAATCAGTCCCTATTCTTTTGGTGCCAAAATGTGGAAAATGCCATAGCACTTCCGGTTCCGGTCGGAGTCTAATGACGTCACATCCAGTCCGCGGGAAAAACCATCACTTCTGGTGTGACGTATATTAACGTCACTTCGGGTCTGCCATCTTATTAAAGGGACAGTCTAGTCAAAATTAAACTTTCATTATTCAGATAGGACATGTAATTTTAATCAACTTTCCAATTAACTTTTATCATCAAATTTGCTTTTTTCTCTTGGTATTCAAAGTTGAAACTAAACCTAGACAAACTCATATGCTAATTTCTATGCCTTTGAGGGCTGCCTCTTATCACATACTTTTTAAATTTATTTTCAACACAAAGAGACTGAAAGTACACGTGGGCCATATAGATAACACTGTGTTCAGGTACAGAAATTTATTAAAGATTTAGCGCAACACAATGCTAAATGCAAGACAATAAACAGACACAGTCATGTGATCAGGGGGCTGGAAGAAGGTTCTTAGATACAAGGTAATCACACAGATAAATAGTATATTAATATAACTGAGATAAGGAGCAGTCTGCAGAAGCTTAGATACAAGGTAATCACAGAGGTAAAAAGTATATTAATATAACTGTGTTGGTTATGCAAAACTGGGGAATGGGTAATAAAGGGATTATCTATCTTTTTAAACAATAAAAATTATATTGTAGACTGTCCCTGTAATTTAACAGAATGCATCATGTAGTTCATAATTCCCTACATGCGAGCACACAATCGGCCATATTTGGCAAAGAGTGTACACTCCAATGCATTTATATATATATATATATATATATATATATATATATATATATATATATATATAAAAAATGTTATTTACTATTTGGTGAATAATCTAAGTGGCAATAATATAAGTGAATCCCTACCATAGTATGTTATATAACCCTTAACTATTTGGTGAATAATCTAAATGACAATGATACATTTTGTGAATTCCCTACTGGAATATATATTGTGTAACCCCTAATGGTAGAGGACATAGATAAAGTGGAAAAAAATTATATATATCGATAGCAGATGTATATTATCCACCCTATTTAAATAAGTGATATAAAGCCTTATTATATTAAAAGGCTGGTGTAAGCAACATCACACAGCTAAATGCGTGTTTAAAAGTGAAATACAAAGTGTATGTGTGTACAATATATACATTAGTTATAATCGTAGGATAAAATAGCTAGAATAGATGATAGTATATCAACATAACAATTTGAAAAGAAAGCTAAAATGAAACCACTTGAAATACACACAAAATAATATAAAATTAAATATTATATAAAATGTATCTTAAAATATTATTTCAAACTTATATATTTCTCATAATTATAAAACGTTTGTAGGAATCAATGTAAATCTTTGTACAATAGTTCAGCATTGAGGCCTCTAGGTGTAACTGTATCCATCTGGAAGATCCATTTGGATTCTGTAGTGAGCAGTTTTTTTTCATAGTTTCCTCCTCGCCAATCTTTAGTTATTTTTTGGAAAAATGAGAAAACATTTTTTGTGAATCTTGTCCCATGAGTGTGGATCTGGTCCTATATAAGTGGTACATTGATTATATTTTTATGATTTGGAATGGGTCAGAAGAATCTTGAAACTTTATCTTAAAGGTAACGAACCATAATGAAGCTAATTTGAATTTTACTTCTGAAATTGGTAGGACCCAGATTGACTTCTTAGATGTATTGCTATATAATACAGATAAAGGAATAGAACCCAAAACCTTTTTTTAAAAAAAGTAGATTGCAACAATTACATCCACTATAACAGTTGTCATCTAGAAATGTGGAAGACAAATATTTTCCTGAAAGGCCAGATACAGAGAATAGGCAAGAATTGAAGTCAGGATGAAGACTTCCATAAACAGACATTAGTACTTAGAGACAGATTCTTAGATCGGGGCTATGACGAATCACTTATAAATAACACTATAAAAGAAGTGAGTGAATTAGATAGAAATCAACTCCTCACATACAAGACTAAGCAATGAGGAAAGATAAATTGGAGTTCTCCTTCATTACAGAATACAGTACAAATAGTCATTTTGTAAAAAAGAATGATCTATAATCACTGGCACTTATTACGTAATTACACCTTTTTGGGAGAAAAAAATAAGCAAAAAAAATAAATTAATTTTTAGGAAAACCAAAAACCTTAAAAAAACATCTTGGCACCAAGTAAATTACCTACAACCTGTGTCAATAGTAGACACGTTGATCTAACAGGTGCCAAGTTATCTGGTTTCTTTCCGTGTATATCATGTAAGGCCTGTAAATTTGGTAAAAAAGTTAAAAAATGTCACATCGCATGTGAATGGACAGAAATATACTATTAGAGACACAATTAGATGTTGTGACACAGGTGTCATTTACATGATTGAATGTGGATGTGGTCTGCAGTATATTGGCCAAACCTCACGACCACTTAGGGACAGAATTAGAGAACATCTTTTACAGATAAAGGACCCTAAAGACAATTTTCTGATATACAGACATTTTAAAAAGAAACATAAAAAAGTACTAGAGATATGTGATCTTGTGGTCTCCAGAAAATAACTAAAGATTGGAGAGGAGGAAACTATAAAAAAAGACTGCTCACTACAGAATCCAAATGGATCTTCCAGATGGATACAGTTACACCTAGAGGCCTCAATTCTCAACTATATATATATATATATATATATATATATATATACAGTATATATATATATATATTCTAATATCTAATTTATATCTTAGTTCAATGATTTTATGTCTAGTTTTTATATTAAGATTTTATGGATGTACCATTTTGGTTTTATTATTTTTAACTGGGGATTTACTCGCCGGATGGTCAACTAAGACACTGTGTTCAATGTGACAATAATTTTATATAATATTTTTTATATAATTTTGTGTGTATTTCAAGTGGTCTCATTGTAGCTTTCTCTTCACATTGTTATGTTGCTATACTATCATCTATTCTAGCTATTTTATTCTACGATTTTAACTAATGTATTTACATATTGTACACACATACACTTTGTATTTCACTTTTAAACACACATTTAGCTGTGTGATGTTGCTTACACCAGCCTTTTAATATAATAAGGCTTTATATCACTTATTTAAATAGGGTGGATAATATTACTTTTTTGTAATATTACTAGGACTATTCTTTGAACTTTCAGTGCAGGCACAATATCACTCATATCCTGATATGCCAGAGATACCTTAGAACATTTCGTATTTGTGCTCCTATTTTTTATTATTTTTTTGTTTTTATGTATAGGTTGATGTTTTTAATTTGTAATAAACCTTGTAGGACTTTAAGAGACAGAATGCTGCAGGATTCCACCTAGACCTTCTCATTCTTAGCCACGTGTAACTGTAATTGAAAAGGGTAGTAAACTGAACATTTGCTTGGTTTCTAAAACTGTCCAAAAATGTTACCAACTTTTTAATCTTATTCTTTAAAATGAAGACTTGTTTTTCTTTCCTAAGATATGGTGAGTCCACGGCTTCATCAATTACTGTTGGGAATATCACTCCTGGCCAGCAGAAGGAGGCAAAGAGCACCACAGCCAAGCTGTTAACTATCACTCCCCTTCCCACAACCCCCAGTCATTCTCTTTGCCTTTGGTGCATGGAGGAGGTGAAGTTTTGGTGTCTGAAGAAAAATTGGATTTTCACTACAAGCAAGTTTTGGGGTATAGCCGTATTCCACGTTAATCCTTGCTTTCCACGTTAATCCATGCAGTCTGGTAGTGGTGGCTTTAAAGCAGTTAGGAACTTGTAAGGAGGTCCTTGCTACATTTTCCTAACAGTTGCTGCCCTAGTATAGAAAGCCAGAGTTGGATACTCTGTTCTTTCTCTTCCAAAGCTCTCTGTGAGGAACTGTCTTTTCTCATACCTTGTGACTGTTTACATGCCGGACAGTGGAGCAGGTAAGTGCTTTTTCTTCCAGGTGGGGAGACTATGCACTTAACTACTGAAGAGACCCTGCTTATTCATTGGGACATAGATAATCTTGTGTTATGGGTTACATTTGGGCATGATGCAGGCACTGTAGTGACATGTGTGATACTGACATTATTCTTTTATGTATAACATGTGTGAGACTGACATTACTCTTTTATGTGTAAGGGTTAATGTTTTTTTGTATGGGCTTTTTTATTGTTTAACAATCATGAGGATTGAGAGTGTATGTTACACGCAAGTAAATGTGTTTCTGACTTCTCACAGGTCTGAGCCGGTTTACTTCTTGACAATCAGATGCAGTAGTCTTAGCCTGTTTCTTGGGTACGTTGCATTGTCTGTGGCTCAATCGCCTTGCTAGCAGTGTCTTAGTAGTGTAGACAGAACTGGATATTTGGGCTCAGTTTTACTTTCACTGATACGCAGCGTACCAGGAAGTAACTTTTTCGCGCCTTCTTGTGGCGCAGTAGACGAGTCCAGTAAAATGAGCGGCTTCTTCTACTTCGGAGCGGTGCTCTGTGACTGTGATCTGCAATACTCCAGACATCCAATTCAATTGTGGTGAAGGTAGGCTTGGAGCAACCTGAGGGGGCTTTTAGGAGCAGATGAGCTCTAGTAATTTGTTTAAAAAGGACTAATGCGAAGCTCTGGGTGACATAAAGAGTGTGTTATTTAGGTCTTATTAGTAGGCATTTATTTTTGAAACAAACGTTTTTTGGAGTCATCAAATTTAAAAGCATAATATTTTATTTTTTTGGCTGTTTTTCTCTTAGTGTGTCATACTTAGAGAAAAGATGTCTGATATGGAGCAGAAGTCTGCTCTGATGAATTCTTGTCTTTTGTGCTTAGAAGTGCAAATTGCAGCCCCCATGCAATTTTGTTCCTCATGTGTCAAGAAAACCTTGCAGAATAAAGAAAAGTTTTTTTGTGTTGAGCCTATGGTCTCTCAGGATAATGCTGTTCTCCTGTTTCATCCCAAGCCTCAATGGCATCAACCGCAGTGTCCTTCGGTTCCTCTAACTCCTAGTGGAGTCTTTTTGAAAGCAGAAATTGCTGCCCAGGTATCTTCAGCTGTATCTGCAGCTTTCCCAGGTTACAGGGAAAACGCAAGAGGAAATCTAGAGATTCAGAGAGTAAGGTTTCTGTTCAAGGTTCTGCTACCCAAGTTGGTCTTTCTCATGATGTCTGATGAGAAAGATACAACGGGAGCTTCTGAGGGTGAAATCTCAGATTCGGACAGTGTAATTCCTTCTTCTGAGACTGAAGTAGTATCCTTCAGATTTAAGCTTGAACACCTTTGTGTACTATTAAAGGAGGTTTTGACTATTTTAGATGACTCAGATACTCCTGTCATTGTCACTCCTAAGAAATCTAGTAAACTTAATAGTTACTTTGATGTTCCTTCCTCTTTGGAGGTTTTTCCTGTGCCAGACCGTGCTATGGAGATTATTTCACAGGAATGGGAAAAGCCAGGGGTAGCTTTTTCTCTGTCTCCTATTTTTAAAAAGATATTTACTGTCGCTGATTCCATTAAAGATCCATGGCACACTGTGCCCAAAGTACACAGATGACACAGTAATCTATGCAAGCAAATCCGATCTGCTGCAGCTTGAGGCAGTGCTCCAAGACCAGTTCACAGAGGTAGAAAAGGGGATCTCAAACAACAAACTCTTCCTAAACACTGACAAAACTGTCACAATGATCTTTGAACGGTACCTAAATTACACAAACTACAAAATTTCCATCTACACATCAAAACAAAATCAAATTGCACACTGACCGCAGTCCACTCTTTCAAATACTTGGGTATGTTGTTAGATCCCAATCTATCTTTTGGCCTCCACATAGAAAAACTTGCATCTTAACTCCAAAACTAGGTGCCCTGTACAGAAACAAATCTTGCCTAAGCCCTACAGTAAAGGAAAAGATAGTACAGCAAATGCTGATGCCAATCATTGATAATGGGGATGTAGTTTATGCACCTGCACTGCTAACGCACCTTAATAAACTTAATACATTGTATAACTCGTTCTGCCGCTTTGTGCTACAATGTAACTACAGGACCCACCATTGTGACATGCTAAAATAACTAAACTGGTTGTTGCTGGAATCTAGACGCACCCTCCATCTTTCCAGCTTTGTGTTTAAAAGCTTTTCTGGGAAACTCCCACCCTACCTGAGCAGAATCCTCTCCCTGGCTGTTCCCACCTCCTATAACCTCCGATCCAGTACCAGCACATTATTTAGTTTGTCTCAATACAAAAAGAAAGCAGCTTGATCCTTCTTTTCCTACAGAGCACAACAATTATGGAACAACCTCCTGCACACTTTCAAACCTTCCCCAAGCCTAAAATCCTTTAAGAGATCCCTCTCTACATATCTCAAAACAGAATGCACCTGTCATGGTTGATTATATATTTCATACCTGTTCTATGTTAAATTTTGCATATATTATGTATTTAATATTATTTTTGTAGTTTTTATTGTACCCTATTGTATCAATGCAATGTTTTGTGGACCCAGGTCATACTTGAAAACAAGAGAAATCTGAATGTATCCTTTCTGGTAAAATATGTTATAAATAAGTTGAAGGGGCCATTTCTACTCTGGCTAAAAGAACTACTATTCTTATTGAGGATATCTGCTCTTTTAAGGATCCAATGGACAAGAAACTGGAGGCTTATTTGAAGAAGATATATGTTCATTAAGGTCTCCAATGACAACCTGCGGTGTGTATTGCCACTGTGACAAGTGCGGCATCCTATTGGTTTGATGCCTTGTCTGATTCTCTTTAGGCAGAGACTTATTTGGATGAGATCCAAGATAGGATAAAGGCTCTTAAACTAGCCAATTCTGTTATTTCTGATGCTATTTTACAGGTTGTTAGACTGGGGGCAAAAATGTCCAGTTTCGCTGTGCTAGCCCGTAGGGCTTTGTGGTTGAAGTCTTGGTCAGCAGATGTTTCCTCTAAGGTCAAGCTTCTGGTGATTCCTTACAAGGGTAAGACCTTGTTTGAACCTGGTCTGGCAGAAATAATTTCTGATATTACCGGTGGAAAAGGGTCTTTACTACCTCAAGATAAGAAGAACAGACCTAAAGGAAAGTTTTCTCCTTCATCTTCCAAGCAGGAGCAGTCCAAGTCCTCTTGGAAACCCAGTAAGTTTTGGAACAAGGGGAAGCAATCTAAGAAACCTGCAGCTGACTCTAAATCAGCATGAAGGGTTTGCCACGATCCGGGATCAGATCTAGTGGGGGGCAGACTATCTCAGTTTTCTCAAGCCTGGATACGTGATGTTCCAGACCCCTGGGCTATAGATATAGTATCCCAGGGTTACAAATTGGAATTCAATACCTTTTCCTTTCAGGGGCAGGTTCCACCTCTCACAGTTATGTGTAGACCAGATAAAAAAGAGGTGTTCTTGAAATGTGTTCAGGATCTTTCCTCCCTAGGAGGTTTCTATTCCAATCTGCTCGTGGTTCCCAAAAAAGAGAGAACTTTCTGACCTATTTTAGATCTGAAATGTCTAAACAATTTTCTCAGAGTTCCGTCCTTCAAGATGGGAAACTATCCGCTCCATTTTTCCTTTGGTGCAAGAGGGTCAGTTTATGATGACCATAGACCTAAAAGATGCGTACCTTCATGTTCCCATTCACAGGGATCATCACAAATTTCTGAGATTTGCCTTTCTGGACAAACACTTTCAGTTTGTGGCTCTTCTGTCTGGTCTTGCCACAGCTCCCAGAATTTTCTCAAAGGTTCTGGGGCTCTCTTGGCAGTGATCCGGTCCTGGGGAATTGCCGTGGCGCCCTACCTGGACGACCTATTGGTTCAGGCACCATCTTTTCAACAAGCAAAATCTCACACAGAGATTTTGTTGTCTTTTCTACGTTACCATTGATGGAAAGTGAATCTGAAAAAGAGCTCTCTTGTTCCAGCTACAAGGGTTGTCTTCTTAGGGACTATAATAGATTTCCTGTCTATGAGAATTATTTTCCTAATGGAGGTCAGAAGAGTCGAAATCCTTTCTTCTTGCCTGTCTACAGTCTACTGTTCTGCCATCAGTGGCTCAATGTATGGAGGTAATCAGTCTGATGGTGGCTTCCATGGACATTATTCCCTTTGCTCGATTCCATTTGAGAGCTCTGCAGTTGTGCATGCTCAGACAATGGAACAGGGATTATGCGGATCTGTCTCAGAGGATAGATCTAGATCAGTCAACAAGAGACTCTCTTCCGTGGTGGCTTTCTCAGGAACATCTCTCAGGATACATGCTTTTGGAGACCCTCCTGGGTGATTGTGACCATGGACGCCAGCCTGCTGGGCTTGGGAGCAGTCTGGGACTCGTTAAAGGTGCAGGGACTTTGGACTCGGGAGGAGTCTGCTCTCCCCATTAACATCTTGAAGTTGAGTGATTTACAATGCTCTGATGGCTTGGCCTCAGTTGTTCTTAGTCCAGTTTATCAGGTCGGACAATATAACCTCAGTGGCTTACATCAACCACCAGGAAGGAACTCAGAGTTCCTTAGCCATGAAAGAGGTGTCTCAGATTATTCAATGGGCGGAAGCTCACAATTGCTGTCTATCTGCCATCCATATTCCAGGAGTGGACAACTGGGAAGCGGATTTCCTGAGCAGACTTTTTATCCCGGGGAATGGGAACTCAATCTGGAGTTGTCCTCCAACTTAACCCTCAATTGGGGGGTGCCGGAGTTGGATCTGATGGTGTCTCAGCAAAATTCCAAGCTTCCAAGGTAAGGTTCAAGGTCAAGAGATCCACATGCCGCTCTGATAGATGCTCTGGCGGTTCCGTGGGATTTCAAGCTAGCATACCTGTTTCCTGCGTTTGCTCTCCTTCCACGAGTCATTGCTTGTATCAAACAGGAGAGAGCGTCTGTGTTTCTAATAGCCCCTGCGTGACCTTGCCTAGTGGATATGTCATCTCTCGCACCTTGGAGACTGCTTCTGAGGAAGGACCTTCTGATCAGGGTCCTTTCCTTCATTCAAATCTTTTTTTCTCTGAAGCTGACTGCTTGGAGATTGAACGCTTAGTTCTGTCTAAGCGTGGTTTTTCTGAGTCGGTCATTGAAACCATGATTCATGCTCGCAACCCAGTTACGAGAAAGATTTACCATAAGATATGGTGTAAATATCTAAGGGCTACTCTTGGAGTAGGGTCAGGATTCCTAGAATTTTGTCCTTTCTCCAGGAAGGTCTGGAAAAGGGTTTGTCAGTCAGTACTCTGAAGGGTCAGATTTATGCATTATCTATTTTGCTGCACAAGTGTTTGGCGGATGTGCCAGATGTGCAATCTTTTTGTCAGGCCTTGGTCAGAATCAGGCCTGTGTTTAAGTCTGTTGCTTCTCCTTGGAGCCCTAACCTTGTTCTTAAAGTTTTGCAGCAGGCTCCGTTTGAGCCATTGCATTCCATAGATATTAAATTGTTATCTTGAAATGGTTTTGTTTCTTATTGCTATCTCTTCTGCTTGGAGAGTCTCGGAACTCTCAGCTTTGCAGTGTGATCTGCCTTACCTTATCTTTCATGCCGATAAGGCGGTTCTTCGAACTAAGTTGGGTTTCCTTCCTAAAGTGGTTTCGGTCAGAAATATTAATCAGAAAATTGTTGTTCCTTCTCTATGTCCTAATCCTCCTTCTCACAAGGAACGTCTGTTGCACAACTTGGATGTTGTGCGTGCTCTTAAATTCTATCTACAGGCGACTAAGGATTTTCACCAGTCTTCTGCCCTGTTTAATTGTTTCTCTGGGAGACGTAAAGGTCAGAAAGTTACTGCCACTACTCTTTCTTTCTGGTTACAGAGTATTATTCATTTGACTTATGAGACTGCTGGTCAGCAGCCTCCTGAGAGAATTACGGCTCATTCCATGACAGCTGTTTCCTCTTCTTGTGCCTTCAAAAATTAAGCGTCTGTGGAACAAATTTGCAAGGCTGCAACTTGGTCTTCTTTGCATACTTTTTCAAAATTTTCCAAATTTTATACTTTTGCCTCGGCTGAGGCTTCTTTTGGGAGAAAGGTTCTTCAAGCGGTGGTGCCTTCTGTTTAGGTCTGCCTGTCTTGTCCCTCCCTATTCATCTGTGTCCTCTAGCTTGGGTATTGGGTCCCAACAGTAATTGACGAAGCCGTGGACTCACCATATCTTAGGAAAGAAAACAAAATTTCTGCTTACCTGATAAATGTATTTATTTCCAGATATGGTGAGTCCACGACCCCGCCCTTTATTTCAAGACAGTTATTTTTTACTGCACCTCTGGCACCTTTACACCTTGTGTTGCTCCTTTTTTTCTCCATTTCCCTTCGGTCGAATGACTGGGGGTTGTGGGAAGGTGAGTGATACTTAACAGCTTGGCTGTGGTGCTCTTTGCCTTCTTCTGCTGGCCAGGAGTGATATTCCCAACAGTAATTGATGAAGCCGTGGACTCACCATATCCGGAAAGAAATACATTTATCAGGTAAGCATAATTTTTTTTTATTCTCATACTTTTTAGGTTGATCATGAGGTGGTTATGCTTATGAACGAGGAAGAGTTATCTACATATTTACCACAATATGGAGACAGTGTGTTTGCAAGAAACTGCTTGGACGTTGTAGACAGGCCAGAGAGTGTTAAAGACATGAAAGAAAAGTTGATCAACCGCATGAGGCAGAAAACGAAACTCCAAGAAGCCAGAATGGAAAGATCTGTTTATAACATTGGAAATAAAAATGCAGAAAGGAAAACCCGACAGATGGAACTCGGGTGGCTGCATTATCAAGCATTCTGCTATAAACAGGTACGACGACCATTAGGGGGAGGAACTCGCATAATAAATGTGAAAAAAGATGATACAGTGTCCAATATAATGGATATTGGGAAGAATCTTTTTTTCCCAAATGGAATCTCAAAGAAAGGCAGACTAGTGGATATGGATATCATGGTATCTCTGCTTGGTACATATGAACCACTGCAACCTGATTTAACTGTTCGTAACCTATTTGATCAAACACAGCACAAACATCTCAGATTGTACATATGCAGTAAACCTAAAGTTTCAGACCACTGTCCAAACCGTTCCATGCCGTCAACCAGTGCTGATTCTCCATACAGGCATTCAGCTAGTACTCACACTCTAGAAAGTCCATGTCTGCTTCTCGGGCCTCCTGACAATAGACACAAATCTCCAGTGTTCTTCTCTAGCAACAGTCAAGATTGTGTAGATGATCTGAATGAAACACTGATTCATTCTCCTTTCCAAATTAAAACCAAATCATCTGGCGAAGTCTTGTTGGATACCACCATACAGCAGTCTCAAGAATTCAGTCCACTTCCAGAAGTGGTTTATCAACATTCATCAGGTTCTAGAAGCAATTGTGTTACAAGAACAATCTGTGAAGACCAAACAAATGTAGCTGAAAAGCAAACCATTCCAATCCACTGTTCTAACATTCTTTCTGACATGGTTAAAGCTTTTACTGATGAGAACATTTTGCATGCTACCATAATGTTTAAGAGGCTGCTTGAGAATGGGGAAGAAGAATCTGCTGTTGGTAAAGCGGTAATCCAAGATTGTCTTACTGATTTTTGGAATCAGTTTTATGAGAGGAGAACAAGTGGAACCACCTTCAAGATTCCAACTCTCCACTATTGCTACCAGGAAAAAGAATGGAAAGCAATTGCAAGAATATTTGCATATGGATGGCGATTTGGCTACTTGCCAGTGCAACTTGCTCCTCCGTTCTTAGTAGAGGTTCTGACTCTCCCACCAAAAGAGAGCTCTCTGATGGATACATTTTTTAATTACATAAGCCAACCAGAGAAGGATATCTTAACCGAAGGTTTAAATGATTTTAACAATGCAGACATAGAAGAAATAATCAGTGTACTCTCGGGCCATAATTGTTCTACTATGCCAACAGAGCAGAATTTTTCAAGACTTTTAGAAGAGATTGCTTGCAAAGAATTATTGCAACAACCTGCTTACATTATCAATTGCTGGAAGCCAATTCTGAGAGAAGTTGGGGATTGTGTACGTGTCAAGGGATTTGAGAGAATACTTTCTGATCTCAAGCCTAATGCAAGAAAAGTGGCCAAATTCATCAAATTACCAGCCAACATGTCTTTACAAGAAGCCACTACTTCCAGCTATTTGTTGCGTTTTATAAGAGAAAGGGACGATAAAGCGCTCAGTCTCTTTCTGCGATACTGCACTGGATCAGATTTGTTTTTGTCAAAACCAATCAGTGTAACATTTAGAGAAATGTCTAACTTTGAGAGACATCCTTTGGCCCACACCTGCTCTTGTGAATTAGAGTTAGCATCTAATTACTCATCATATATTGATTTTCGAGCAGAATTTTCCCAAGTACTCAATAGTGCATTTGGTTAATCAATACGATTTAGCGTTAGACCACTGTAATTTTAACAATACTTTATATAAATCTTCCGTTTCTAATTCAGCAGCAAGTACAAGTCATTTTTTTCTTTTTAACACTATTTGGCTAAAGCTTACTCTTCCAATCAATAAATACATTGCAAGGAGGAACCTTTGCATAGAGTCCAAGATGGCTGCATCTTATGGGACCAATTTATCCTATTTTATTCCTAAAGATTTTATATTTTGTATACTGAGATCCTAAAGGGGCATCTGCTGATCATTGAAGGGCTTTGTGTTATTTATATTTAACTTAATTTTTTGAACATTTGTTTTGTATAGTTGGACTTTCAGGAAACCAAATTGTATTGTCCTATTTTTGTTACATTAAGATGTTCCTTTTATTTTGTGCCTATAAGCAAAACCAAATGTACCTCTGTAAATGTATTTAAAAGTTTAAAGAGAAATGGGCATATTAGTGAAGTAAGTTCCACTATGATATTAGCGTAACTGTTTTTATGTTAAAGGGACATAATACCAATATGCTAAATTACTTAAAAGTAATGCAGCATAACTATAAAAAGCTGACAAGAAAATATCACCTAAACATCTCTGTAAGAAAGGAAGATATTTTACCTCAACATATCTTCAGCTTATTAGAGTAAGTGCTCTGGTAACAGTTAGACTTCAGCTACTGTCCAGCTGCAAGTTGAAGAAAAAACAATAGCCAATCGGCATCAGCAGTGCTGAGGTCATGCTATGCTTTGCTGTGATCTCATGCGATTTCACTGAAATCTTGTGAGATTTCATAGTACATTTCCTTAAAATGCGTAGGTAAATAACATGACTGTGCCTGCACATGTAAGTCCTGGGACTAGTATCTTGATTGGCTGCTTAAAGTCCCTTTACAATGGGATATCAATACTTAGGACATTTTGAGGTCAAATATATTCCTTTTTTACATAGAGATGTTCAGGTGATATTTTCTAGTCAACTTTTTATAGCTATGCTGCATCACTTTCAAGTGCTTCAACATTTGGGTATCATGTCACTTCAAATGTTTATCGTAGGTTGTAGTTTGTTTTATATTTAAAATGTTATATCTGTAAAGGGACTGCTGTCTTTATGGCTCCCCATTTTACACTATTGTAACTGAATGAGACAAAATTATCAAAAGTGTTGTAACTGAATGAGTTACATTTTCACAATTGACACGTATTGGAGAAATGCTTTTAATAAAAGCTATCAGCTCTCATACGCTATGCACCTCCTGTGCCTGATCAGAGTGCCAGCAATGGTATCTTGTTACGTTTATGTTATATAAGCCAGTCTAAACTGGGAAGACTGGAAGTGCATAGCATATGCCCTTAAAATAGTGATCACTTTTTATTGCAATACTTTGCTAATAAAAGTAAGAACTGAAACGACCACTATGTTCCTTGTAGTAAGATGTAATGTGATGACTTGAATGGTACAGTTTTATGTTTTCCCATCTCCTGTGATTGGAGAAACAGAATCTTGCATCGAATGCTATTGTTAGAAGTTTTTCAAGTTATATATTTTTTTGGGTTTTATTAAAACAGAAAGTTTCTTAAAACGTGTTGTGGTGTAATCACTTTCGCTTTCATGTCTTCAGTTCTTTATATAACACCCGAGAAAGAAGTTAGATAACAAACATAATGTACTCTATGGGATTGATGCTATAATTGGCTTCAGTTTATACTTTTATATACATATACAGCATGTTTACTGTATCTTTAAGTCAATAACGCATGCTCTTTAAGCAGAGGTCTAAGATTTCTGTAGAGTCTCAATGTCTCTGAGGCAGTTTCAACCAGTTGTACTTCAGTAATCTATTGCTTGATAAAGCACTTAAGGAAGTGTCTCCCATGATGCAAATAGTTGTTTCACATCTTCACAACCGTGTCTAATTCATTCTATAAATAACGTTTATTAGAGATGTATGAGGACCTAGTCTGTAATGCAATGAGCCTCATAATTTCTCATCATCTTGGCAATTAAATGAAAAGTTACTTTCTAAAATGTATTTCATTAAAATATATCCTAGGTTTATAAAAATAGAAGACAATGAACAGATGTGCAATAAATACAGCAAATAAAAAAACAAGCATATTCACATATTGATGCAGACAGTGCCAAGAGCATTGTTCCTGTAGGAACAATCTAAGCAGGATGGTGGATAATATAATAAAAATATTTTATGGAATTTGCTATATATGGTGAAAGATGATTTGCTTTCCTGAACTGGTGGGTTTTTAAAGAGGATTTGAAAGTTTGGGGAGTTTTGGAGTAAGCAAGGTAGGAAGTTTCAGAGCAGCACATTTAAAGTCTCCCAGACAGGCAGGGGGGGGGGGGTAGTAATGATGGAATAGGGGAGGTCATGAGAAAAGTAAAGAGAGAGTGATGTATGTATTTGGAAATTTAGGCAGAAATATGAGGAGCAGTACTAGAGAGAACTTTGAAGGTTGGAGACAAGATTTTAAACTATTCTGTTGGGTGTGGAAGTCCAGTGAAGGCAAAACAAGGCTGCTAAGGAAGTACACTGGGTAATTGTATGAGTCTGATGTAAATAGGGGATGGATTTTTGATTTATTGCAAACGTTATTATGGGAGAGCAGAGTCCAATGTGACTCCAAAATTTGCACTTGGGAAGCCGATAATATAGATTCTGTGTCAACGTTAAGAGTAATTCTAGGTAGGTGAGTTTAAGGGCATTAAAAGTAGCAGCTATAATATTTATTATAATATAATTAGGTAATGGGATAACAATAGGATGAGGGATAGGACTGAGATTGAGAGAGTAGAGAAATAAATTTGCCTCTTATTAGTTGGTATTGGAACACAAAGCAGAAGATTAGATTTCCAAGCGAAGAAGTTTAAATGGTAAAGAGAAAGTGACTGAGACCTGAGGTACTCCAACAGGGACGGATAAAAATACAGTAAAAGACCTGTTAGAGTACTTATTGTTGTTTGTATGACATAACATGAGTGTATTGGATCCTGTTACTATAAATAAAGAAATAAAGAAAGACCTGTTAGAGAGAAGTTAAACTAGCAGAGGAAGTTACCTAAGAAGGTTCAAAACAAACCTTAAAATATAATACTCAATAAAATAAGCAGTAGTAAAATATGACACTCATCTCTCATACAAAGTGAAACTCTTACTTTAAATATTACTGAGTGAAAATTATTTCAAACAATGCAAATAAAAAAATGTATTGAAAGTTAAAAGTAAAAATGATACTTTGTATTTGTCTTGTGTAATGAGTCTCAGTCTTAATAAGTGGCCTGTTCAGGGTGAAACAGGAGTGTTTTTTGGGAGTATCTGAAAATATTTCACCGGTCACTTCAAACATTTTACTCATTAATTGTCTTGCTAATTTATCTCACTATTTTTAATCTATTGAGTTCACAATGCACAATACTCTTATTACATTATCAGGAGAAGAAATTTATGTGAAGCTAATACAAGTTAAATTACCCAGTAAGCACTGCAGTTTGTTTTGTATTTATTGAATACAAAATGAATATTTGCAGTTGTGTCATCTCCTGCTAACGTTGCTCTCCCCTGTGAATTTCTTTAGTCTGGAGAACTTCATTACTTTCTATCGCCTAGATTTAGAGTTGGGCGGTAGCCGTGAAAACCAGCGTTAGAGGCTCCTAACGCTGGTTTTTAACGCCCTCTGGTATTTGGAGTCAGTCAGGAAAGGGTCTAACGCACACTTTCCAGCCGCGACTTTTCCATACCTCAGATCCCCTTACGTCAATTGCGTATCCTATCTTTTCAATGGGATCTTTCTAACGCCGGTATTTAGAGTCGTGGCTGAAGTGAGCGTTAGAACTCTAACGACCAAACTCCAGCCGCAGAAAAAAGTCAGTAGTTAAGAGCTTTTTGGGCTAACGCCGGTTCATAAAGCTCTTAACTACTGTGCTCTACAGTACACTAACACCCATAAACTACCTATGTACCCATAAACCGAGGTCCCCCCACATCGCCACCACTCTATTAAATTTTTGTAACCCCTAATCTGCCGACCGCCACCTACGTTATACTTATGTACCCCTAATCTGCTGCCCCTAACACCGCCGACCCCTATATTATATTTATTAACCTCTAATCTGCCCCCCACAACGTCGCCGCCAGCTACCTACAATAATTAACCCCTAATCTGCCGACCGCAAAGTGCCGCCACCTACGTTATCCTTATGTACCCCTAATCTGCTGCCCCTAACACCGCCGACCCCTATATTATATTTATTAACCCCTAATCTGCCCCCCACAACGTCGCCGCCACCTCCCTACACTTATTAACCCCTAATCTGCCGAGCGGACCGCACCGCTACTATAATAAAGTTATTAACCCCTAATCCGCCTCACTCCCGCCTCAATAACCCTATAAGAAATAGTATTAACCCCTAATCTGCCCTCCCTAACATCGCCGACACCTAACTTCAAACATTAACCCCTAATCTGCCGACCGGAGCTCACCGCTATTCTAATAAATTTTTTAACCCCTAAAGCTAAGTCTAACCCTAACACTAACACCCCCCTAAGTTAAATATAATTTAAATCTAACGAAATAAATTAACTCTTATTATATAAATTATTCCTATTTAAAGCTAAATACTTACCTGTAAAATAAACCCTAATATAGCTACAATATAAATAATAATTATATTGTAGCTATTTTAGGATTTATATTTATTTTACAGGTAACTTTGTATTTATTTTAACCAGGTACAATAGCTATTAAATAGTTAAGAACTATTTAATAGCTAAAATTTCTTTCATGTAATTAACAAGAGTCCATGAGCTAGTGACGTATGGGATATACATTCCTACCAGGAGGGGCAAAGTTTCCCAAACCTTAAAATGCCTATAAATACACCCCTCACCACACCCACAAATCAGTTTTTACAAACTTTGCCTCCAAGGGAGGTGGTGAAGTAAGTTTGTGCTAGATTCTACGTTGATATGCGCTCCGCAGCAAGTTGGAGCCTGGTTTTCCTCTCAGCGTGCAGTGAATGTCAGAGGGATGTGAAGAGAGTATTGCCTATTGAATGCAGTGATCTCCTTCTACGGGGTCTATTTCATAAGGTTCTCTGTTATCGGTCGTAGAGATTCATCTCTTACCTCCCTTTTCAGATCGACGATATACTCTTATATTTACCATTTCCTCTACTGATTCTCGTTTCAGTACTGGTTTGGCTTTCTACAAACATGTAGATGAGTGTCCTGGGGTAAGTAAGTCTTATTTTCTGTGACACTCTAAGCTATGGTTGGGCACTTTATTTATAAAGTTCTAAATATATGTATTCAAACATTTATTTGCCTTGACTCAGAATGTTCAACTTTCCTTATTTCCAGACAGTCAGTTTCATATTTGGGATTATGCTTTAAATTATCATATTTTTTCTTACCTCAAAAATTTGACTTTTTTCCCTGTGGGCTGTTAGGCTCGCGGGGGCTGAAAATGCTTCATTTTATTGCGTCATTCTTGGCGCGGACTTTTTTGGCGCAAAAATTCTTTTCCGTTTCCGGCGTCATACGTGTCGCCGGAAGTTGCGTCATTTTTTACGTTATTTTGCGCCAAAAATGTCGGCGTTCCGGATGTGGCGTCATTTTTGGCGCCAAAAGCATTTAGGCGCCAAATAGTGTGGGCGTCTTATTTGGCGCCAAAAAATATGGGCGTCGCTTTTGTCTCCACATTATTTCAGTCTCATTTTTCATTTGCTTCTGGTTGCTAGAAGCTTGATGTTTGGCATTTTTTTTCCCATTCCTGAAACTGTCTTATAAGGAATTTGATCTATTTTGCTTTATATGTTGTTTTTTCTCTTACATATTGCAAGATGTCTCACGTTGCATCTGAGCCAGAAGATACTACAGGAAAACCACTGCCTGCTGGATCTACCAAAGCTAAGTGTATCTGCTGTAAACTTTTGGTAGCTATTCCTCCAGCTGTTGTTTGTAATAATTGTCATGACAAACTTGTTAAAGCAGATAATATTTCCTTTAGTGATGTACCATTGCCTGTTGCAGTTCCCTCAACATCTAAGGTGCAGAATGTTCCTGATAACATAAGAGATTTTGTTTCTGAATCCATAAAGAAGGCTTTGTCTGTTATTTCTCCTTCTAGTAAACGTAAAAAGTCTTTTAAATCTTCTCTCTCTACAGATGAATTTTTAAATGAACACCATCATTCTGATTCTTTGGACTCTTCTGGTTCAGAGGATTCTATCTCAGAGATTGATGCTGATAAATCTTCATATTTATTTAAGATGGAATTTATTCGCTCTTTACTTAAAGAAGTACTAATTGCTTTAGAAATAGAGGATTCTAGTCCTCTTGATACTAATTCTATACGTTTGGATAAGGTTTTTAAAGCTCCTGCGGTTATTCCAGAAGTCTTTCCTGTTCCTAATGCTATTTCTGCAGTAATTGCTAAGGAATGGGATAAATTGGGTAATTCATTTACTCCTTCTAAACGTTTTAAGCAATTATATCCTGTTCCGCCTGACAGGTTAGAATTTTGGGACAAAATCCCTAAAGTTGATGGGGCTATTTCTACCCTTGCTAAACGTACTACCATTCCTACATCAGATGGTACCTCGTTTAAGGATCCTTTAGATAGAAAAATTGAATCTTTTCTAAGAAAAGCTTATCTATGTTCAGGTAATCTTCTTAGACCTGCTATATCATTGGCTGATGTTGCTGCAGCTTCAACTTTTTGTTTGGAAACCTTAGCGCAACAAGTAACAAATCGTGATTCTCATGATATTATTATTCTTCTCCAGCATGCTAATAATTTCATCTGTGATGCCATTTTTGATATTATTAGAGTTGATGTTAGATTTATGTCTCTGGCTATCTTAGCCAGAAGAGCTTTATGGCTTAAGACCTGGAATGCTGATATGGCTTCTAAATCAACTCTACTTTCCATTTCTTTCCAGGGAAACAAATTATTTGGTTCTCAGTTGGATTCTATTATTTCAACTGTTACTGGTGGGAAAGGAACTTTTTTACCACAGGATAAAAAGTCTAAAGGTAAAAACAGGGCTAACAATCGTTTTCGTTCCTTTCGTTTCAACAAAGAACAAAAGCCTGATCCTTCGTCCTCAGGAGCAGTTTCAGTTTGGAAACCATCTCCAGTCTGGAATAAATCCAAGCCTGCTAGAAAGGCAAAGCCTGCTTCTAAGTTCACATGAAGGTACGGCCCTCATTCCAGTTCAGCTGGTAGGGGGCAGGTTACGTTTTTTCAAAGAAATTTGGATCAATTCTGTTCACAATCTTTGGATTCAGAACATTGTTTCAGAAGGGTACAGAATTGGTTTCAAGATGAGACCTCCTGCAAAGAGATTTTTTCTTTCCCATGTCCCAGTAAATCCAGTGAAAGCTCAAGCATTTCTGAATTGTGTTTCAGATCTAGAGTTGGCTGGAGTAATTATGCCAGTTCCAGTTCCGGAACAGGGGATGGGGTTTTATTCAAATCTCTTCATTGTACCAAAGAAGGAGAATTCCTTCAGACCAGTTCTGGATCTAAAATTATTGAATCATTATGTAAGGATACCAACGTTCAAGATGGTAACTGTAAGGACTATATTGCCTTTTGTTCAGCAAGGGAATTATATGTCCACAATAGATTTACAGGATGCATATCTGCATATTCCGATTCATCCAGATCATTATCAGTTCCTGAGATTCTCTTTTCTAGACAAGCATTACCAATTTGTGGCTCTACCGTTTGGCCTTGCTACAGCTCCAAGAATTTTCACAAAGATTCTCGGTGCCCTTCTGTCTGTAATCAGAGAACAGGGTATTGTGGTATTTCCTTATTTGGACGATATCTTGGTACTTGCTCAGTCTTTACATTTAGCAGAGTCTCATACGAATCGACTTGTGTTGTTTCTTCAAGATCATGGTTGGAGGATCAATTTACCAAAAAGTTCTTTGATTCCTCAAACAAGGGTAACCTTTCTGGGTTTCCAGATAGATTCAGTGTCCATGACTCTGTCTTTAACAGACAAGAGACGTCTAAAATTGATTACAGCCTGTCGAAACCTTCAGTCTCAATCATTCCCTTCGGTAGCCTTATGCATGGAAATTCTAGGTCTTATGACTGCTGCATCGGACGCGATCCCCTTTGCTCGTTTTCACATGCGACCTCTTCAGCTCTGTATGCTGAACCAATGGTGCAGGGATTACACGAAGATATATCAATTAATATCTTTAAAACCGATTGTTCGGCACTCTCTAACGTGGTGGACAGATCACCTTCGTTTAATTCAGGGGGCTTCTTTTGTTCTTCCGACCTGGACTGTAATTTCAACAGATGCAAGTCTCACAGGTTGGGGAGCTGTGTGGGGATCTCTGACGGCACAAGGAGTTTGGGAATCTCAGGAGGTGAGATTACCGATCAATATCTTGGAACTCCGTGCAGTTTTCAGAGCTCTTCAGTTTTGGCCTCTTCTGAAGAGAGAATCGTTCATTTGTTTTCAGACAGACAATGTCACAACTGTGGCATACATCAATCATCAAGGAGGGACTCACAGTCCTCTGGCTATGAAAGAAGTATCTCGAATTTTGGTTTGGGCGGAATCCAGCTCCTGTCTAATCTCTGCGGTTCATATCCCAGGTGTAGACAATTGGGAAGCGGATTATCTCAGTCGCCAAACGTTGCATCCGGGAGAATGGTCTCTTCACCCAGAGGTATTTCTTCAGATTGTTCAAATGTGGGGGCTCCCAGAGATAGATCTGATGGCCTCTCATCTAAACAAGAAACTTCCCAGGTATCTGTCCAGATCCCGGGATCCTCAGGCGGAGGCAGTGGATGCATTATCACTTCCTTGGAAGTATCATCCTGCCTATATCTTTCCGCCTCTAGTTCTTCTTCCAAGAGTAATCTCCAAGATTCTGAGGGAATGCTCGTTTGTTCTGCTAATAGCTCCGGCATGGCCTCACAGGTTTTGGTATGCGGATCTTGTCCGGATGGCATCTTGCCAACCATGGACTCTTCCGTTAAGACCAGACCTTCTGTCACAAGGTCCTTTTTTCCATCCGGATCTGAAATCCTTAAATTTAAAGGTATGGAGATTGAACGCTTGATTCTTGGTCATAGAGGTTTCTCTGACTCCGTGATTAATACTATGTTACAGGCTCGTAAATCTGTATCTCGAGAGATATATTATAGAGTCTGGAAGACTTATATTTCTTGGTGTCTTTCTCATCATTTTTCTTGGCATTCTTTTAGAATACCGAGAATTTTACAGTTTCTTCAGGATGGTTTAGATAAGGGTTTGTCCGCGAGTTCCTTGAAAGGACAAATCTCCGCTCTTTCTGTTCTTTTTCACAGAAAGATTGCTATTCTTCCTGATATTCATTGTTTTGTACAAGCTTTGGTTCGTATAAAACCTGTCATTAAGTCAATTTCTCCTCCATGGAGTTTGAATTTGGTTCTGGGAGCTCTTCAAGCTCCTCCGTTTGAACCTATGCATTCATTGGACATTAAATTACTTTCTTGGAAAGTTTTGTTCCTTTTGGCCATCTCTTCTGCTAGAAGAGTTTCTGAATTATCTGCTCTTTCGTGTGAGTCTCCTTTTCTGATTTTTCATCAGGATAAGGCGGTGTTGCGAACTTCTTTTGAATTTTTACCTAAAGTTGTGAATTCCAACAACATTAGTAGAGAAATTGTGGTTCCTTCATTATGTCCTAATCCTAAGAATTCTAAGGAGAAATCATTGCATTCTTTGGATGTTGTTAGAGCTTTGAAATATTATGTTGAAGCTACGAAATCTTTCCGTAAGACTTCTAGTCTATTTGTTATCTTTTCTGGTTCTAGGAAAGGCCAGAAAGCTTCTGCCATTGCTTTGGCATCTTGGTTGAAATCTTTAATTCATCTTGCCTATGTTGAGTCGGGTAAAATTCCGCCTCAGAGAATTACAGCTCATTCTACTAGGTCAGTATCTACTTCCTGGGCGTTTAGGAATGAAGCTTCGGTTGACCAGATCTGCAAAGCAGCAACTTGGTCCTCTTTTGCATACTTTTACTAAATTCTACCATTTTGATGTATTTTCTTCTTCTGAAGCAGTTTTTGGTAGAAAAGTTCTTCAGGCAGCGGTTTCAGTTTGAATCTTCTGCTTATGTTTTTTGTTAAACTTTATTTTGGGTGTGGATTATTTTCAGCAGGAATTGGCTGTCTTTATTTTATCCCTCCCTCTCTAGTGACTCTTGTGTGGAAAGATCCACATCTTGGGTAGTCATTATCCCATACGTCACTAGCTCATGGACTCTTGTTAATTACATGAAAGAAAACATAATTTATGTAAGAACTTACCTGATAAATTCATTTCTTTCATATTAACAAGAGTCCATGAGGCCCACCCTTTTTTGTGGTGGTTATGATTTTTTTGTATAAAGCACAATTATTCCAATTCCTTATTTTATATGCTTCGCACTTTTTTTCTTATCACCCCACTTCTTGGCTATTCGTTAAACTGATTTGTGGGTGTGGTGAGGGGTGTATTTATAGGCATTTTAAGGTTTGGGAAACTTTGCCCCTCCTGGTAGGAATGTATATCCCATACGTCACTAGCTCATGGACTCTTGTTAATATGAAAGAAATGAATTTATCAGGTAAGTTCTTACATAAATTATGTTATTTAAAATAATTACAAAATCACCTGTAAAATAAATCCTAACCTAAGTTACAATTAAACCTAACACTACACTATCAATAAATTAATTAAATAAAATACCTACAATTATCTACAATTAAACCTAACACTACACTATCAATAAATTAATTAAATACAATATCTACAAATAAATACAATGAAATAAACTAACTAAAGTACAAAAAATAAAAAAGAACTAAGTTACAAAAAATAAAAAAATATTTACAAACATTAGAAAAATATTACAACAATTTTAAACTAATTACACCTACTCTAAGCCCCCTAATAAAATAACAAACCCCCCCAAAATAAAAAAATGCCCTACCCTATTCTAAATTAAAAAAGTTCAAAGCTCTTTTACCTTACTAGCCCTGAACAGGGCCCTTTGCGGGGCATGCCCCAAAGAATTCAGCTCTTTTGCCTGTAAAAAAAACACATACAATACCCCCCCAACATTACAACCCACCACCCACATACCCCTAATCTAACCCAAACCCCCCTTAAATAAACCTAACACTAAGCCCCTGAAGATCTTCCTACCTTATCTTCACCATACCAGGTTCACCGATCCGTCCTCGGAAGTCTTGATCCAAGCCTCGGAAGTGTTGATCCAAGCCCAAGCGGGGGGCTGAAGAGTGACGTCCATCCTCGGGCTGAAGTCTGGATCCAAGCGGCGGCTGAAGAAATCCATCATCGGGCTGAAGTCGGAAGTCCATCATCGGGATGAAGTCTTCTATCAAGCCGCATCTTCAATCTTCTTTCTTCTGGAGCGGAGCCATCTTCTTTCCAACCGACGCAGATCCAACCTCTTCAACCGACGCCTACTCGCCGAATGACGGTTCCTTTAAATGACGTCATCCAAGATGGCGCCCCTCGAATTCCGATTGGCTGATAGGATTCTATCAGCCAATCGGAATTAAGGTAGGAATATTCTGATTGGCTGATGGAATCAGCCAATCAGAATCAAGTTCAATCCGATTGGCTGATCCAATCAGCCAATCAGATTGAGCTCGCATTCTATTGGCTGTTCCGATCGGAATTCGAGGGACGCCATCTTGGATGACGTCATTTAAAGGAACCGTCATTCGGCGAGTAGGCGTCGGTTGAAGAGGTTGGATCCGCGTCGGTTGGAAAGAAGATGGCTCCGCTCCGCTCCAGAAGAAAGAAGATTGAAGATGCGGCTTGATAGAAGACTTCATCCCGATGATGGACTTCCGACTTCAGCCCGATGATGGATTTCTTCAGCCGCCGCTTGGATCCAGACTTCAGCCCGAGGATGGACGTCACTCTTCAGCCCCCCGCTTGGGCTTGGATCAACACTTCCGAGGCTTGGATCAAGACTTCCGAGGACGGATCGGTGAACCTGGTATGGTGAAGATAAGGTAGGAAGATCTTCAGGGGCTTAGTGTTAGGTTTATTTAAGGGGGGTTTGGGTTAGATTAGGGGTATGTGGGTGGTGGGTTGTAATGTTGGGGGGGGGGTATTGTATGTGTTTTTTTTACAGGCAAAAGAGCTGAATTCTTTGGGGCATGCCCCGCAAAGGGCCCTGTTCAGGGCTGGTAAGGTAAAAGAGCTTTGAACTTTTTTAATTTAGAATAGGGTAGGGCATTTTTTTATTTTGGGGGGCTTTGTTATTTTATTAGGGGGCTAAGAGTAGGTGTAATTAGTTTAAAATTGTTGTAATATTTTTCTGATGTTTGTAAATATTTTTTTATTTTTTGTAACTTAGTTCTTTTTTATTTTTTGTACTTTAGTTAGTTTATTTCATTGTATTTATTTGTAGATATTGTATTTAATTAATTTATTGATAGTGTAGTGTTAGGTTTAATTGTAGATAATTGTAGGTATTTTATTTAATTAATTTATTGATAGTGTAGTGTTAGGTTTAATTGTAACTTAGGTCAGGATTTATTTTACAGGTGATTTTGTAATTATTTTAACTATTTTAGCTATTAAATAGTTCTTAACTATTTAATAGCTATTGCACCTGGTTAAAATAAATACAAAGTTACCTGTAAAATAAATATAAATCCTAAAATAGCTACAATATAATTATAATTTATATTGTAGCTATATTAGGGTTTATTTTACAGGTAAGTATTAAGCTTTAAATAGGAATAATTTATTTAATAAGAGTTAATTTATTTCGTTAGATTTAAATTATATTTAACTTAGGGGGGTGTTAGTGTTAGGGTTAGACTTAGCTTTAGGGGTTAATCCATTTATTACAGTAGCGGCGAGATTCGGTCGGCAGATTAGGGGTTAATGTTTGAAGTTAGGTGTCGGCGATGTTAGGGAGGGCAGATTAGGGGTTAATACTATTTCTTATAGGGTTATTGAGGCGGGAGTGAGGCGGATTAGGGGTTAATAACTTTATTATAATAGCGGCGCGGTCCGGTCGGCAGATTAGGGGTTAATAAGTGTAAGCAGGTGGAGGCGACGTTGTGGGGGGCAGATTAGGGGTTAATTAATATAATATAGGGGTCGGCTGTGTTAGGGGCAGCAGATTAGGGGTACATAGGGATAATGTAAGTAGCGGCGGTTTACGGAGCGGCAGATTAGGGGTTAAAAAAAATATGCAGGGGTCAGCGATAGCGGGGGCGGCAGATTAGGGGTTAATAAGTGTAAGGTTAGGGGTGTTTAGACTCGGGGTACATGTTAGAGTGTAAGGTGCAGACGTAGGAAGTGTTTCCCCATAGCAAACAATGGGGCTGCGTTAGGAGCTGAACGCGGCTTTTTTGCAGGTGTTAGGTTTTTTTTCAGCTCAAACAGCCCCATTGTTTTCTATGGGGGAATCGTGCACGAGCACGTTTTTTAAGCTGGCCGCGTCCGTAAGCACCGCTGGTATCGAGAGTTGCAGTGGCGTTAAATTATGCTCTACGCTCCCTTTTTGGAGCCTAACGCACTGAAAACCCAGCCATTCTGTGAACTCTAAATACCAGCGGTATTTAAAAGGTGCGGCCAGAAAAAAGCATGCGTTAGCTACGCGGGTCGTTACCGACAAAACTCTAAATCTAGGCGTAAGGGAATTAGTTTGCAACTCTCTGGGACGTCCATATTCAGCACCTTTTCTTAGAGATTTCAGTGAGGTGAGCAAAGGTGAACTTAAACTGACAATCCACTCCATGCCACTGAGTTTTTTAGACTCCAGCGCTATGTGTATGGTAAGATTGAAAATACTAAATTAAGTCTACTACTTCTAAACCTTTTGAGTTAGATTTGGTATAAAGGAAGACACTTATATGATGACTAATCGCTATGACTCTACGCTACATATAAATACAGCGGTATCTTGTTAATAAATAATTTAACCAGTAGTTGCACAAACATATCAGCAAAACCAGATAATAAGGCCCATTTATCAAGTGCTGAATGGAGCTTTTGGGCCCGTGTTTCTAGCTAATCTTCAGACTCGCCAGAAACAGCAGTTATGAAGCAGCGGTCTAAAGACCACTGCTCCATAACCCTGTCTGCCTGCTCTGAGCAGGCGGACAGGAATCGCCACAATTCAACCCGTTCGAGTACAATCCGGTTGATTGACACCTCCCTGCTGGCGGCCGATTGGCTTTTGTGAGCTGCTGGTGCAATGCCGAATATGGAGAGCGTATTGCTCTCCGCATTCAGTGAGGTTTTGTGGACCTGATCCGCACTGACAGATCAGGTCCGCAAGACCTTTGATACATAGGCATCTATTTATCAAGCCGTCAACCGCATATACACTGGAATTCCGCAGCGTATTTGTGGCGAGCCTAATTCCCCTTAGTTATCAAACCCTATAGACTGGCAAAATTCAAATTTTGTGACGGGCAAAGTCCGACACAGATCGATGCTTACGTCATTACAGATGTTCTGAATGCAAATGCCACTCCCGGAGCCCACCGCCACCTACATTATATTTATTAACCCCTAATCTGCCGCCCTGACACCGCCACCACCTACATTATATTTATTAACCCCTAATCTGCCGCCCCTACACCGCTGCCACCTACATTATATTTATTAACCCCTAACCCTAAGTCTAACCCCCCTAACTTAAATATAATTTAAATAAATCTAAATAAATATTCCTATCTAAAACTAAATACTTACCTGTAAAAAAAAAACTAATCTAGCAACAATATAACTAATAGTTACATTGTATCTAGCTTAGGGTTTACCCTAGGTCTAACCCCCCCTAACTTAAATATAATTTAAATAAATCTAAATATTCCTATCATTAAATAAATTATTCCTATTTAAAACTAAATACTTACCTGTAAAAAAAAAAATAATCTAGCTACAATATAACTAATAGTTACATTGTATCTAGCTTAGGGTTTATTTTTATTTTACAGGCAAGTTTGTATTTATTTTAACTAGGTAGAATAGTTACTAAATAGTTATTAACTATTTACTAACTACCTAGCTAAAATAAATACAAAAGTACCTGTAAAATAAAACCTAAACTAAGTTACAATAACACCTAACACTACACTACAATTCAATAAATTAACTACATTGAATGCAATTAAATTAGCTAAAGTACAAAACCCCCCCCACTAAATTAAAGAAAATAATAAACAAATTACAAGATTTTTAAACTAATTACACCTAATCTAATCCCCCTAACAAAATAAAAAAGCCCCCCCAAAATAAAAAAAAGCCCTTCCCTACACTAAATTACAAACAGCCCTTAAAAGGACCTTTTGCGGGGCATTGCCCCAAAGTAATCAGCTCTTTTACCTGTAAAAAAAATTACAAATCCCCCCCCAACATTAAAACCCACCACCCACACAACCAACCCACCAATACCCCCTTAAAAAAAACGAACACTAACCCCTTGAAGATCACCTTACCGGGAGAAGTCTTCACCCAACCGGGCCGAAGTCCTCAACGAATCTGGCAGAAGTGGTCCTCCAGACGGGCAGAAGTGGTCCTCCAGACGGGCAGAAGTCTTCATCCAGACAGCATCTTCTATCTTCATCCATCCGGCGCGGAGCGGCTCCATCTTCAAGACATCCGACGCAGAGCATTCTCTTCTTCCGACGACTAAAACAGAATGAAGGTACCTTTAAGTGACGTCATCCAAGATGGCGTCCTTTAGATTCCGATTAGCTGATAGAATTCTATCAGCCAATCGGAATTAAGGTTAAAAAATCCTATTGGCTGATGCAATCAGCCAATAGGATTGAAGTTCAATCTTATTGGCTGATGCAATCAGTCAATAGGATTGAGCTTGCATTCTATTGGCTGATTGGAACAGCCAATAGAATGTGAGCTCAATCCTATTGGCTGATAGGATTTTTTCAACCTTAATTCTGATTGGCTGATAGAATTCTATCAGCCAATCGGAATCTAAGGGACGCCATCTTGGATGACACCATTTAAAGGAACCTTCATTCGTTGGTAGTCGTCGGAAAGAAGAGGATGCTCCACGTCGGATGTCTTGAAGATGGACCCGCTCCGCGCCAGATGGATGAAGATAGAAGATGCTGTCTGGATGAAGACTTCTGCCCATCTGGAGGACCACTTCTGCCCGTCTAGAGGACCACTTCTGCCGGATTCGTTGAGGACTTCGGCCCGGTTGGGTGAAGACTTCTCCCGGTAAGGTGATCTTCAAGGGGTTATTGTTAGGTTTTTTTAAGGGGGTATTGGGTGGGTTTTAGAGTAGGGTTGGTTGTGTGGGTGGTGGGTTTTAATGTTGGGGGGGGATTTGTAATTTTTTTTACAGGTAAAAGAGCTGATTACTTTGGGGCAATGCCCCGCAAAAGGCCCTTTTAAGGGCTATTTGTAATTTAGTGTAGGGAAGGGCTTTTTTTTTATTTTGGGGGGGCTTTTTATTTTGTTAGGGGGATTAGATTAGGTGTAATTAGTTTAAAAATCTTGTAATTTGTTTATTATTTTCTGCAGTTTAGTGGGGGTTTTTTTGTACTTTAGATAATTTTATTTAATTGTATTTAATTCAGGGAATTAATGTAATTATAGTGTAGTGTTAGGTGTTAGTGTAACTTAGGTTAGGTTTTATTTTACAGGTACTTTTGTATTTATTTTAACTAGGAAGTTATTAAATAGTTAATAACTATTTAATAACTATTCTACCTAGTTAAAATAAATACAAAGTTGCCTGTAAAATAAAAAATAAATCCTAAGCTAACTACAATGTAACTATTAGTTATTTTGTAGCTAGTTTAGGGTTTATTTTATAGGTATTTAGTTTTAAATCGGAATAATTTATTTAATGATAGGAATATTTATTTAGATTTATTTAAATTATATTTAAGTTAGGGGGTGTTAGGGTTTTACTTAGGTTTAGGGGTTAATAAATTTAATATAGTGGCGGCGGTGTAGGGGGGGCAGATTAGGGGTTAATAAATATAATGTAGGTGGCGGCGGTGTAGGGGGCAGCAGATTAGGGGTTAATAAATATAATGTAGGGGGCGGCAGATTAGGGGTTAATAAATATAATGTAGGTGGCGGCGGTGTAGGGGGCAGCAGATTAGGGGGTTAATAAGTATAATGTAGGTGGCGGTGGGCTCCGGGAGTGGCGGTTTAGGGGTTAAACCCTTTATTTAGTTGCGGCGGGGTCCATGAGCGGCGGTTTAGGGGTTAATACATTTATTAGAGTTGTGGTGGGCTCTGGGAGTGGCGGTATATGGGGTAAACAGTATAGTATAGTGTGGGTGTTTAGTGACAGTATACCAATAAAGCTGTGAAAAAGCCGAAGAGCAGCGAGATCGATGACTGTTAGTTAACAACAGTCTGCTGCTTATCGCCCCCTACTTGGTGCGTGGCTTTTTGACAGCTTTTTTGGTAACTTTGGAGAGCGTATTCAGGTCCACGGCAGCGATGTTAGGCGATCTTAGGCGAGCGTATTGGTGCCGTCGAATGCAAGTAAGTTGACGGCTTGATAAATAGATGCCATAGGCCTCAATGGCTCATTGCTTCCTTTATTTAGCAAGTGACACTTTGAGTGCATAATCCAAATATGAATAAGCTATAATCACATACATGATGCCACCATCTTGGGTCTATGGCATTGTTTCTTCTAAGGCCTCATTTGGTTAACGGCCCAGCAGATAAACAGTTATTACGGTAACTTTACCTTGTAGTCTGCATTGTGTAGTTTTTCTAGCGGCAAGGTGTGGTTCCCTAATTAACAATTTCACTGCTGGACCTCTCACAAAATGTCGCTTAAGAAGGAACATTGGTCTATGGTATAGCCAGGTGGCATTGAACACATGCACCTAGCTCAATAAATGTCCTTAGCCAGCTCATAGCTGGAAGCTTCACAGTCTGTTTCATTGCACAGGCTACAGACTGGCCTTTAAACCAAGCACATTCATATAATGTAATTCAGATGTACCATGTCTGCTTACATGTATGCCACAACTATGATAGCTCATTCATTTTATCATTATGTACTTGAGAGATACTTTCTGAATAAAAAAAAAGCCCTCAGAAGAAAAAAAAATGGAAAGCAAGGTGACACATTTCTATCCCTTCCTGGGGAAGAGGTCATATCCCTTCTAATGGTGCAAGTCCATCTTTGGAGGTAGTCTAGTGTGCCATGGTTGTAGTTGGGTGTGGGGGATGCAGCACAGGGTGAGTTGTACTTGTCCAGTGATGATGTATAATTTTATTGTAAGGTGGCAAGTTCAAGGCATGAGGAATTTATTATAGTAGAGAATGTGTTGAATAGTGTTTGAGAGCATCTCTGTGTTAAAGGCATGGAGGTTTCTATAGGTGTGTAAAGATCAAGAAGATGATGATGTAGGGTTGTGTAGGCACATGAATAAAGAAGCGCTGGTCAGAAAGTGGAATGTTGGCAAGAGAAGTCAAGGAATAAAGACAAAAGTAATAAAGTAGTAAATAAGTAAGTACTCATAACAATGTATTGAAAAAGTGGTTGATTGTGAGGTTCCCAAGGTGGAGGGTAAAGACTGGAGTTTGGAAGTAAAATGGTAAAGCCATGAGTATTAGACATCATGCATTGCAGGAAAGGAAACCAGGAAGCAAAGGGAGTTTAAAAATGGGGGGGTTTGTAAATGCAAGTGACTCCTAGAGAGTGGGAGAGAACAGGTAAAGGAGGGGGCACACATAATATGGTACAGTTTGGGGAGAATACCTATGCCATTTCCATATCCCTTATCTGGCCTTGAATGTTATTAAAATGAAGGTCTCTGGGAGCAAAAGAAGCACCGCTAGATTATGAGTTGAGGGCAAATGGTGTCATTTGCTCAAGCACCCATAGCACTTGAGAAATATGGCATTGCGCAAGCAGCTCTTTGCACTTAATATGTGTTGTGGGCTATGGATTTTAGCTCAAGCACAAAATATTTTGCCAATGTTATTAGCATGAGCATAAATTACATTGATAGCCAAATTCCTACACTCCCCTCACTCCCAATACAACCATCACTAACACCGACTTGAAATAAAGGGTAAGCACCTAACCACTGTATACTGACACAACATTGACCCCTTCACTGCCTATATGAAGTCTACAATTAACCCCTTAGCTACTTATCCATACTGCAATGTTAACCCCTATACTACTGCTATTAAACTAAGCTAAACCCCAATCCACCAAACCCTGCTGCACTATACACTGCTCCTATCTTACTAAAGGTTAACCCCTAAACCAATGTTTAGCAAATTAATCCCAACACTATTGCTATCTAAACTGAGGTTAACTCTTCAGTGGTGTCTTCTCCGGCAGTCTTTGGTCCTCTGATGCTCCTCCACTGCTGCCTCCACCACCTCTGATCCTTTTCTGATCTTTGGCCAAGTCCACCCCATGAAATCCCAAATCCCAGCACTTTTATTCTATTGGTCAGTAATTGGCCAATAGAATTTAAGATGATTCTGATTGGCTAATTCTTTAATTACCCAATCAAAAGTGCCACAATTTCATGTTGGTAGCTTGTCAGGGCTGGATGTGGTCACAGATCAGAAGAGGGCCAGAGGGGAATTTCAGTTTTGGTGTTTTTTAATTTTCTATGGTACATTTTTTATTTTTCCTCATTTTATTAATTTTTTTTTTTTTTTTTTTGGTAATGGGAGTTTTTTATTTTGGGTTTTTTTCTAACGATTTTTTATTCCATTTTTTTGCAATGGGCAATTCTGAAAGAGGTTAGAAAAAAACAGGGGTAACAGCAAAATACCTCCAGAAAACTCTACAAACTGTGAAGTTCTTTATCTATGAACTTTAATGCTGTTCATGGAAGGACCCCACTAAGAAAACCACTGCTGTCTTATTATTGCAGCATGTCTCCAGTTTGCCTAGGATGTTCCATAATACTTCAGGGAAATTGTGCTGGGAACAGATGAGACAAAAACAAAAAAAGCAAAATACGTGGAGGAAATAGAGATCTGCTCACCAACGCCAAAACCTCCAACTATGAAGCATTGTGGAGGGAGCATCATGGTTTGGGGATACTTTGCTGCCACAGGGCCTGGACACCTTGCAATCATTGAGGGAACAATTCCTTCAAAAGTGTATCAAGACATTTTACAAGAGAATGGCAGGGCAGCAGTCCATGACCTCAAGCTTAAAGGGACATGAAACACAACATTTTGAATCAGATAGAGAATATAATTGTTAAAATGGTTCCAATTTACTTCTGTTATCAAATTTACTTCTTTCCCATGTTATTCTTTGTTGAAAAGATATCTAGATAGAGTGCATATATCTGGAGTGCTGCATAACAGGAAATAGTGCTGCCATCTAGTGCTCTTGCTAATGTGTAATATTATTATAAAACTGCTGCCATCTAGTGCTCTTACTAATGTATAACATTATTGCAAAACTGCTGCCATCTAGTGCTCTTGCTAATGTATAACATTATTATAAAACTGCTGCCATCTATTGCTCTTGCTAATGTATAACATCATTATAAAACTGCTGCTATCTAGTGTTCTTACTAATGTATAACATTATTGCAAAACTGCTGCCATCTAGTGCTCTTGCTAATGTATAACATTATTATAAAACTGCTGCCATCTAGTGCTCTTACTAATGTATAACATTATTATAAAACTGCTGCCATCTAGTGCTCTTGCTAATGTATAACATTATTATAAAACTGCTGCCATCTAGTGCTCCTGCTAATGTATAACATTGTTATAAAACTGCTGCCATCTAGTGCTCTTGCTGATGTATAACATTGTTATAAAACTGTTGCCATCTAGTGCTCCTGCTAATGTATAACATTGTTATAAAACTGCTGCCATCTAGTGCTCTTGCTAATGTATAACATTATTATAAAACTGCTGCCATCTAGTGTTCTTACTAATGTATAACATTATTGCAAAACTGCTGCCATCTAGTGCTCTTGCTAATGTATAACATTATTATAAAACTGCTGCCATCTAGTGCTCTCACTAATGTATAACATTATTATAAAACTGCTGCCATCTAGTGCTCTTGCTAATGTATAACATTGTTATAAAACTGCTGCCATCTAGTGCTCTTGCTAATGTATAACATGGTTATAAAACTGCTGCCATCTAGTGCTCTTGCTAATGTATAACATTATTATAAAACTGCTGCCATCTAGTGCTCTTGCTAATGTATAACATTATTATAAAACTGCTGCCATCTAGTGCTCTTGCTAATGTATAACATTATTGCAAAACTGCTGCCATCTAGTGCTCTTGCTAATGTATAACATTATTATAAAACTGCTGCCATCTAGTGCTCTTGTAATGTATAACATTGTTATAAAACTGCTGCCATCTAGTGCTCTTGCTAATGTATAACATTATTATAAAACTGCTGCCATCTAGTGCTCCTGCTAATGTATAACATTGTTATAAAACTGCTGCAATCTAGTGCTCTTGCTGATGTATAACATTGTTATAAAACTGTTGCCATCTAGTGCTCCTGCTAATGTATAACATTGTTATAAAACTGCTGCCATCTAGTGCTCTTGCTAATGTATAACATTGTTATAAAGCTGCTGCCATCTAGTGCTTCTGCTAATGTATAACATTATTATAAAACTGCTACCATCTAGTGCTCTTGCTAATGTATAACATTATTATAAAACTGCTGCCATCTAGTGCTCTAGCTAATGTATAACATTATTATAAACTGCTGCCATCTAGTGCTCTAGCTAATGTATAACATTGTTATAAAACTGCTGCCATCTAGTACTATTGCTAATGTATAACATTGTTATAAAACTGCTGCCATCTAGTGCTCTTGCTAATGTATAACATTGTTATAAAACTGCTGCCATCTAGTGCTCTTGCTAATGTATAACATTGTTATAAAACTGCTGCCATCTAGTGCTCTTGCTAATGTATAACATTATTATAAAACTGCTGCCATCTAGTGCTCTTGCTAATGTATAACATGGTTATAAAACTGCTGCCATCTAGTGCTCTTGCTAATGTATAACATTATTATAAAACTGCTGCCATCTAGTGCTCTTGCTAATGTATAACATTGTTATAAACTGCTGCCATCTAGTGTTCTTGCTAATGTATAGCATTGTTATAAACTGCTGCCATCTAGTGCTCTAGCTAATGTATAACATTGTTATAAAACTGCTGCCATCTAGTGCTCTAGCTAATGTATAACATTATTATAAACTGCTGCCATCTAGTGCTCTAGCTAATGTATAACATTGTTATAAAACTGCTGCCATCTAGTGCTATTGCTAATGTATAACATTGTTAGAAAACTGCTGCCATCTAGTGCTCTTGCTAATGTATAACATTGTTAGAAAACTGCTGCCATCTAGTGCTCTTGCTAATGTATAACATTGTTAGAAAACTGCTGCCATCTAGTGCTCTAGCTAATGTATAACATTGTTATAAAACTGCTGCCATCTAGTGCTCTTGCTAATGTATAACATTGTTATAAAACTGCTGCCATCTAGTGCTCTTGCTAATGTATAACATTATTATAAAACTGCTGCCATCTATTGCTCTTGCTAGTGTATAACATTATTATAAAACTGCTGCCATCTAGTGCTCTTGCTAATGTATAACATTATTATAAAAACTGCTGCCATCTAGTGCTCTTGCTAATGTATAACATTGTTATAAAACTGCTGCCATCTAGTGCTCTTGCTAATGTATAACATTATTATAAAACTGCTGCCATCTAGTGCTCTTGCTAATGTATACCATTATTATAAAACTGCTGCCATCTAGTGCTCTTGCTAATGTATAACATTGTTATAAAACTGCTGCCATCTAGTTCTCTTGCTAATGTATAACATTGTTATAAAACTGTTGCCATCTAGTGCTCTTGCTAATGTATAATATTGTTATAAAACTGCTGACATCTAGTGCTCTAGCTAATGTATAATATTGTTATAAAACTGCTGCCATCTAGTGCTCTTGCTAATGTATAACATTGTTATAAAACTGCTGCCATCTAGTGCTCTTGCTAATGTATAATATTGTTATAAAACTGCTGCCATCTAGTGCTGCAGACATGCGCACACTCCTGAGTTTTCCTTCCTACTTTTCAACAAAGGTTAACAAGAAAATGACAAAAATTTCATTATAAAAGTACATTGGAAAATTGTTTAAAATTGTATGTTCTATCTGCATCACAAAAGAAAAAAATAGTTTTATGTCCCTTTAAGAGAGGTTGGGTAATGCAACACAAGTAATTCAACTGAAGAATGTCTGAAAAAGAAGATCCATGATTTGTAATGGCCAAACAAATTAGAACATTTTATTTAAACTGTTAAGGCCTTTTAATATCCCTTTAAAGTGATTGTCAATCCGTTTGTGAAACGCTCGAATTGACCATTGGGACAGATAAAGGGGACTTTCTTTCATGATGTATAAATACTTTAAAGTTAAAAGTTCCTGTTTTGTTTCAAGCGTTCGCCGCACTGAGCTCCTCAGGGAGCCCGCGGCATCACACTATGCTGAGAGGTGTCATTTCCACCTCTTAGCCAAAAGCCGTGCGGGAAATCCAGCTTGACCCCCTGCTGGAACGCACAGCTATTTGCTAATGGTGGAAACGTCACCTCTTAGCAAAACAGCAATATGCTGTGGGCTGCCTGAGCAGCTCAGTGCCGCAAACACTTCCAACAAATAAAGGAGCTTTCAGCATGAAGTATTTTATACTCAGTCCCTTTTATTTGTTCAATGGCAAATCCTAGGGTTTCACAAACTCTAGGATTGACAATGACTTTAAGCACAAAGAACAGGCAGCTGTGGCACAGAATATCCAGTATTGCCCGCGTTTTACAAGGTGAAACACAGAGAGATCTGTCAGCAATGAAAAGCAATTCTATTTCGTTACCAATGGCCTATACATGAATACATTTGTTAAAGGAAAGTTACCTGAATTAAAGTAAATTAGTACAAGGCCCTCGTTAACTGCATCACCTATAAATTCAGTAGTTGACTGCAGTTTGTTGAATGTATTTATTCAGAAGACAGCTGATTGTCCATATGTCTTGTGTCTAGTGCATTTGTGGATATGTGTGCACATGTATTTAGTGTTTTGTGTGTAGTGTGAGGGCAGGTGTTCAGTGCGTGTGAGTAGTGTCACGTGCAGTCATAGGAGGCAGGTGAGGCTCCTATGTGTGTAGTTACACTTTTTTAATAAATGTTTAAAAATGTTTTTAAAGTTTTTAATATATACATATATATTATCCCAAGGTATACCCCCCCACCCCGCCGCCATGCAAAAAAAGTAAACTTGTAAACTTAAGGCACAAGACTGAAGATTGACATATCCAATCCATATTGCACAAAGGAGGGGGAGCTGAACGGCTCACAGCCTCTCCTTCTTTGCGCAATATGAATTAAAGGGGCAGTCAAGTCCAAAAAAAACTTTTATGATTTAAAGAGGGAATGTAATTTTAAATAACTTTCTAATTTACTTTTATCACCAATTTTGCTTTGTTCTCTTGGTATTCTTAGTTGAAAGATAATTCTAGGTGGTTCATATGCTAATTTCTTAGACCTTGAAGACTGCCTCTAATCTGAATGCATTTTGACCACTAGAGGGCATTAGTTCAAATGTTTCATATAGATAACATTGTGCTCATGCACGTGAAGTTACCCTGGAGTGAGCACTGACTGGCTAACATGCAGAAGAACTGAAATAAGGGGGCAGTTTGCTGAGGCTTAGATTCAAGATAATCACAGAGGTAAAATGTGTATTAATATAACAGTGCTGATTATGCAAAACTGGGAAATGAATAATAAAGGGATTATCTATCTATTTAAACAAAAATCCTGGTGTTGACTGTCCCTTTAAGTCTCTTTAGTTTGCGCGGCCCATATTGCTCAATAGAGGCTATGTCTATTGGCAGCCTCGACAGGAGCACAGCCAATCAGCGCCACTCTCTTCAGTAGGTAGGTCTGGGCGGGAAACAGCCAAGGTGCGGAGTGATACAAGCAGCAGTGAGCAGTCACTGTGGTGCTGCTGGTGAGGAGGAGTCGGGCATTTACTGTGTAAGGAGGACTTTATTTTTATGGGCTGAATTTGTAAAGATAGCATAAGTAGAGCGTGTGAGAGTGTGTTTGTGAGAGTGTGTGTGATAGAGTGTGCGTGATAGCGTGTGTGTTTGTGATAGAGTGTGAGAGTGTGTGTGTGAGAGAGAGAGTGAGTGAGAGTGTGTGTGTGTGTGTGTGTGTGTGTATATATATATGTTTCTCGGGCTTATCACAGTCAGTGCCTCACCAGCCTCTGACCTCACCGCTCGATGTGTTCTGCTTTTGCATAGTGTGCATGTGTAAGTGTATAGTGTGTGTGCATGTGTTAATTTTGTGAGTGTGAGCATTTGTTTAGTGTGTGTATAGTGTACATGTGTGTGCAGTGTGTATACCGTTTAGTGGCTTAGATTAAAAGTAATCACAGAGGTAAAAAGTATATTAATATAACTGTGTTAGTTATGCAAAACTGGGGAATGGGTAATAAAGGGATTATCTATCTTTTTATTTTTATTTGAGGTTCATTTAAAGGTATACAACATTGCATAAATAAAATTCTTATGTCACATGAGATAAGATATCAGTGTTACAAGAGGTTCTGACAATGAAAATTAGATTATAGAAAAACACAGAGCTAATAATATATAAACCATGTGAACATTATATTACTGGAGTGTCTGTCACCTAGGGATCTTCTAGATAGTACAGTAGGGCCCTCTTGGACCCTCTATCATACACAACATTCTGACCTAGGAGGCCTCCTATTGATCTCAAATGATAAACCTCATTTTTATTGCACTTTATGTCTAGCATATCAAATAAACTTGAGATATTTTTCTTGTAGCTTAATAGGCCACTATTAGACCTAACTAAAATATCAACTCAGGGTGGGAGAGAGAAATTATTTAATATGTTCAGTTTGCAGGTAATGGTGAAAATCATGGTGAAGGTTGCGGCATAGGCGAGAAAAGCCGCGTGTTTAGTTCTCCTTAACAAGGAGACACGTTGTGGGTTGGGGGGGGGAGGTGGGTGTATATATATATATATATAGTAGGTTATATGGTGTGAGAAGCATGGAGCTGAGGAAGCTTTTTATGTTATAATTCAAGGTAAGCACGCTGTGATGAAACAGGGCATCACAGCACTGTGAAGAATCATCTAAGGACCTGGTTTGCTAATATGTGTGTAGAGAGGGCTACTCGCGCATTAGATTGATGCAAAACCTGAGCCCCCAGAATTTAAAAAAATATTGGTGAATAAATGTATCAAAGGTTTCGTGGTTCAGTTTTGGCACTATCAGGAGGTGGACTATATAGAATGCAGGACCAGCCTGTATAAGTATACATGTGAAATGCATAGATGAAAGGCTACATATAGCAGTGTATAGGTTCTGATGAGGGGCA
This sequence comes from Bombina bombina, assembly GCF_027579735.1. NCBI lineage: Eukaryota > Metazoa > Chordata > Amphibia > Anura > Bombinatoridae > Bombina > Bombina bombina. The sequence continues at coordinate 24,861,035 of NC_069503.1, read as the reverse complement.
AATGTTTGGAGCTATCTGTAAGGATTTATGAATATATCTAATGGAGAATATTAGTATTTCCCATCTAACTATTCAGTCTTCTTTCCATATATGATGTCTATGTCATCTATAGGGGTGCAGATGAGAAGGCTCAGGGGTCTCGGCCGCAGACACCTAAGCCTTAGAGGCAGTCAAAATGTCAGGGGACAGCATGACACATTTTATTTCAATCCTCAGTGTCAATAAACTATATAGGGTGTGTAAGGGAGTATAAATGTGTATATATATATTAGTTCTATAGGCGGTCAGCTGGATCCTAACAAACAGCCTTCATATGAAACCAATGCATTTATAAACAAGGCATGGTAAATACTATCGTCTAACACTTTAGAAACAAGAGCTCATCTAAAACACCTTTAACCCATCAAGCTAGAATATTGTAAAATTGTATAGAACTGTAACCCTCCTATATTTATACATGAATACATATGTCCCTCTTGTGCAAAATCAGTTTGGAAGAGAAGAAACACATTTAATCAGCAGCATGCTGCTGTCAGCTATTATGCTAAGGGATAGGGTAGTTATAGCTATGGTAATGCAATATAGTCATACTTGATATAGCGCAGGTCATTTGGCAATAGCATAACACACAGAGTATCCAACCAAATAATATCACGCAGAGCTAGAATTACATCGTTTACACATGTGCTCACAGCCAACCTTACAATACTATAGAACATTTAGCTAGATTGGTATCTATCTATGATATAAACAGTTTTTAAACATGGTATGGAACCCAGATTAATAAACAAACATATGAGCTATATTAAGCACCCAGAATAGGCAAAATGAGCAATACAAATATAAGAGACCATATTGCAGTAAGGGCATGGGCAACCAACAATAGGGGAAGAATATAATGGAGGGGGTGTCTCGGTATAACAATTAGCTCATTAAAGCAGTCAACAGAGTTGCTATTATATAGTTAGACAAGCAATAACTTTTGCATAACCCATAAGCTCAATTCCTTTTGAACTGAGAGGGGTCCTCTGAAATACAAACATTGTAAAGATTAACTCTCATTGTCTGCACAGGAAATGGCCCATGGTAGCTGAGCATAGAACACTGAAAACTTAAAAGTAGTATAACATCTACAGTAGCTATCAGCAAGAAAGCATTTAATCAACAGTGCTGTGGAGTGATATGTCCCTCATTCCAAATATTATGCGAGTAGGAAAGCAAGTCTAAGAACCCAGCACCCAGACCAGGAGTCTAGGCATAGGAGCGTGGTATAGGCATAGGAAAAAGCTGGATACCTCAAAATATTACTAGTTCATATACAGAGTCCCAGACTCGCAAGTGTGTCTCCCATTATAGGCACTTGATCTATGTCCAAACTATCCGATCCCCTTTCTGAGACCATAAGGGATCGCCACCTCCAGGCTCCATGTGCTGCCGTAGCACGGCAGGAAAGCTAGTGATGACCGCTTGGGTGAGTTGGGCCTATTCTTATGCGGCGCTGGGAAAGTGCTCAGCTTGCGTGGTAGAGTACATAATGGTGCTGTGTTGAGCTGTGAAGAGCCGACAATCAGGAAACGTTCCCCATGTGTTTCCATCTGGTACAGGGTACATGCTCTGTTAATCCGGACATCGCCATATGCCTCACCTTTATGCCCGACTGGTTCTCGACACTTAGGAGAGGAAATATGCTGCACGGTGGTAGCTGCACTAGACAGTGCTTGCAATGGGCTACAGTCCTCAGTGCCCGCATGCTCTGCTGGCGAGTCCCGAGGGAGGTCGACTCTGGGAGGGTCGGCAAGTGCAGCTCCTAGGATGCTGTCAAAATCTTTCTGGTACTGCTCAAGTAAGGAGCCAAGTTCGGCAAGAATATAAGCCGTTAGGTCCATATTTGAAGAGGGAGTAGTTATCTCCATCGGCAATCCAAGTGGCGACTCTCGCCAGGTTTAATTATTGATAGAATAGCTTAGTGCGCCTTGTCCCCGCTGTTCAATGGATTTTGAAGCTTCTCCTGATGAGCAAGCGTCTATTCACCCAAGCAGATCTCTCTGGGGTTTAAAAGTTAGCAGGTCAAGCTCGTGGAAAGGCATCCACATTGAAGTAGCAGACTACCGCGTGGCTGTTCAGTTACATTTAGATTAGGCTAACAATATGACACTCCGCTCTCACGGTCCTCTCAAACCTTGCATAGGTAGCCCCGTTATTGAGATGCAAGTTGTACCTTGTAGGGGATAGATAAATCAAGATATTAACTAAAAGTTCCAAATTGAGCTCTGGAGCTCCTCTAAATTGCGTCCTGCCATTGCAGAAGTTGGCTCCGCCCCCTATCTATCTTTTTAAACATTAACAATTCTGGAGTAGACTGTTCCTTCTAAACCAATCACTAACTGGCCACAGCAAAAGAAAGCCATCACATGGTTAGTGTATCATGCGTTCTGTCAAATAGCATGTGACCTTGGTATCGTTTCACTTTTCTAGCATGCTGCAGATATATAGCAAATTATTTATTATTATTATTATTATTATTATCGGTTATTTGTAGATTGCCAACAGATTCCGCAGCACTAATATTATTACACGTATGTTAAAGTTACATTCAAACTCCAATTACTAGAGGCAAAAAAGCACATTCTGTAAGCATTTTCAACCTCTCCCTCAGCACCGGTATATTTGCCTCATCGTTGAAACATGCACTTGTCACACCTATCCTCAGAAAACCTTCCCTTGATCCTACCTCCCCATCCAACTACCGCCCTATTTCCCTCCTCCCTCTTGCCTCAAAGTTTCTAGAAAAACTAGTATATGCATGTCTATCCCATTTCCTTACGTTAAATTCCCTTCTTGACCCACTGCAATCCGGATTTTGTCCCCATCACTCCACAGAGACAGCTATTGTTAAGGTTACCAATGACCTACTTACAGCTAAATCAAAAGGCCACTTCTCTCTGCTTATCCTCCTTTATCTGTCCGGAGCCTTTGACACTGTTGACGACCCTCTTTTGCTCCAAACCCTCCAATCCTTCGGCCCTTTCGTGGCTCTTTTCCTACCTGTCAAACCATACCTTTAGTGTAGCCTTCTCTGGGGCCACTTTAGTGAATATGTATAATGATGATAATTCACAGTTCCCTACAGCAGTTTTACCTAAGCCTAAAAAACAGCATTCCAGTTTTTATCCCACTAATTTCAGAGGGCCTTTAATAAATGCATTTCAAAAAGCAGTACAAAAAGATATTTTACAATTGGAAGACAGTGTAGTTAACAATGCTACCTCCCCTAATCTGACAATTGTTGAACGTAAGGCTATTAAAAGCCTACAGCAGAACAACAATATTGTAATACGTAATTCGGACAAGGGAGGTAGCACAAGGCTTCTGATGACGGCGTAAGCCGAAACGCGTCAAGCTCTTAATTTGCACTTGCAAGTGTTTGTTTTATTTGTTCCATGCTGTGGTACAAACCAATAAAGTAATTTTGGACTTTTAAGTTTATCCCGTAGCACCGCTTCTTTTTGTTTTTCGAGGTAGCATTGTTATCATGAACAAAAGTGCATATTTTGATGAGGCATATAAACAACTTTTGAATAATAGCACATACCGTAAATTACCCAATAATCCTACTTTTATTTTTAAGAGAGAATTGGAAAAACTTATTAAAGATGGTATATTGTTGGGTATTTTTGATGAAAATTATATTAATGCATTAATCCCTGCTAATCCTATTTGTCCTATTTTTCATCACGTACCAAAGATACATAAGGATGCGCGGTGTCCTCCGGGTAGACCAATTGTCGCAGGCATTGGCTCATTATTTGAGCCACTAGCTGAATGGCTAGATACCATCTTACAACCTATTGCCATGTCACAGTTGAGCTACCTGCAGGACACCTCGCATCTCTTGTCTACCTTAGAACATACAAAATGGCAGACTAAGTATTATTGGGGAGTTATAGATATAACTTCTTTGTACACTTCCATTCCCCAAATACAGGGCATTTTGGCCGTAAGGTATTTTTTGGAGAGAGATTCTGTTTACACTACGGTAGAGATAAATTATATCTGTGAGGCTTTACAATTTTTGTTATCACATAACTACTTTTTATTTAACAATGAATATTTTTTACAGATATGTGGCACGGCGATGGGGGCAAAATTTGCCCCCTCCTTTGCCAATATCTATGTAGCATGGTGGGAGCAGGTACATCTTTATTCTCTTGACAATCCTTGGTGTGATAAAATAGCACTTTATGTGCACTATATCGATGACTTGTTGCTTATATTCAAAATGCCTATGGATGATGGCTCGTTTCAAGACTTCATCTCATACTGTGATAACAATGAGATGAACTTAAGATTCACAGGTGAATATAGTAAAGAACAAGTTAACTACTTGGATTTAACACTAGAAATTAAAAATAACAACATTACCACTAGGACTTATAGAAAGCCAACAGCAGGCAATACAATTTTGCATGCTAAATCCCAGCATCCTCAACACTTAGTACAATCCATTCCCAAATCACAATTTATAAGAATTAGAAGAAATACAAAATTGGATGAGATATATGAAAAGCAGTCTGTAGATCTTAAAAATAGACTAATTAAGAGGGGATATAAATCTAAAAAGTTAGAAGAAACAAGAACAACAATAAAACCTTATGATGGCAAGCCAAAAAGTAATGAGAATGAAAGAAATCTAGCATTTGATGATGCCATTGTTTTTTCAACCCCTTTTAGTCCACAGTATAATCAGGTAGTGCAGATAATTAAAAAACATCTTAACCTGTTAAAAGCTGACGAAGTTTTAAAATCATTTATAAAAAAATGTAAATTTGTATCCAAAAAGTCAAAAACTTTGGCACAAACACTGTCTCCAAGCTTGGTAAAAAAACACTACAAGCCAATAGGTGGCTCAATAAGAAAGGTACCTTTAAATGTGGTACTAGAACATGCTTGGCTTGTCCTAATGTTTTGCAGAGAGATAACTTTGTATGCTCAGTTAATAAGAAAATGTATCCGATAGATTTTTATGCCAATTGTAGTTTTAAATATGTTATTTATTTACTTACATGTAATATTTGTTTTTTCAATACATAGGAAAAACTACACGCACAGTAAGAACACGCTTTAATGAACATATAAGGGATGTTAAAAACTTCTGCAAAGCCTCTGCTGTGGCGGATCACTTTAATAATGTACATTTTATGAACAAAGCAAATTTATCATTGCAAATAAGGGGAGGCAATAGAGATAAGATACTGGAAAAGAGGGAACTCTTTTGGATTTTAAAATTATGTACACGCTCACCATTGGGCATGAACAGGGAATGTGACATTAGTTACTTCATAGATAATTGACTGTAGTTCCCTCCTTTATCTTACTCATTTTCTTGTCCCTTATAAAATAAGAGCTACATAATTATGGAGTTTATAATAACTTTCATCAAATAATACATTATATCAGTCTTCTTTAGGGAAGATGTGTTCCAAATACAACATACAAATCCTATTAAAAATAATTTGGTTCACAACAATTTTAAAATATTATATTTAAGAATGTTTCAAAAATGTTTCGATTATCGTGTTTTTTGCATAATTTGAAGAGTATAGTTTATAATATCTGTGTATCCTTAGACTGTATTGTCTAAATTGTACTGTTTAAATACTATCACCTGTTGCAGTTTGTTGCAACAACGGTTTGTAATAACTGTTTACAAATTATGTTTCTACTTTCTTATCATTCTCTAAGTGTATATCAACTATCTATCTTTTTTAATTTAAGATGTTACCAACACAGAGATAAATTAGATACTATCGGCTAGATTTAGAGTTTTGTCGGTAAGGACCCGCGTAGCTAACGCCGGCTTTTTTCTGGCCGCACCTTTAAAATAACTCTGGTATTGAGAGTCCACAGAATGGCTGCGTTAGGCTCCAAAAAAGGAGCGTACAGCATATTTAACGCCACTGCAACTCTCAATACCAGAGTTGCTTACGGACGCGGCCAGCCTCAAAAACGTGCTCGTGCACGATTCCCCCATAGAAAACAATGGGGCTGTTTGAGCTGAAAAAAAACCTAACACCTGCAAAAAAGCCGCGTTCAGCTCCTAACGCAGCCCCATTGTTGTCTATGGGGAAACACTTCCTACGTCTGCACCTAACACTCTAACATGTACCCCAAGTCTAAACACCCCTAACCTTACACTTATTAACCCCTATTCTGCCGCCCCCGCTATCGCTGACCCCTGTATATTATTTTAACCCCTAATCTGCCGCTCCGTAAACCGCCGCTACTTACATTATCCCTATGTACCCCTAATCTGCTGTCCCTAACACCGCCGACCCCTATATTATATTTATTAACCCCTAATCTGCCCCCCACAACGTCGCCTCCACCTGCCTACACTTATTAACCCCTAATCTGCCGACCGGACCGCACCGCTATTATTATAAAGTTATTAACCCCTAATCCGCCTCACTAACCCTATAATAAATAGTATTAACCCCTAATCTGCCCTCCCTAACATCGCCGACACCTAACTTCAAACATTAACCCCTAATCTGTCGACTGGAGCTCACCGCTATTCTAATAAATGTATTAACCCCTAAAGCTAAGTCTAACCCTAACACTAACACCCCCCTAAGTTAAATATAATTTACATCTAACGAAATTAATTAACTCTTATTAAATAAATTATTCCTATTTAAAGCTAAATACTTACCTGTAAAATAAATCCTAATATAGCTACAATATAAATTATATTTATATTATAGCTATTTTAGGATTTATATTTATTTTACAGGTAACTTTGTATTTATTTTAACCAGGTACAATAGCTAAAATAGTTAAAATAATTACACAATTACCTGTAAAATAAATCCTAACCTAAGTTACAATTAAACCTAACACTACACTATCAATACATTAATTAAATACAATATCTACAAATAAATACAATGAAATAAACTAACTAAAGTACAAAAAATAAAAAAGAACTAAGTTACAAAAAATAAAAAAATATTTACAAACATCAGAAAAATATTACAACAATTTTAAACTAATTATACCTTCTCTAAGCCCCCTAATAAAATAACAAAGACCCCCAAAATAAAAAAATGCCCTACCCTATTCTAAATTACTAAAGTTCAAAGCTCTTTTACCTTACCAGCCCTGAACAGGGCCCTTTGCAGGGCATGCCCCAAAGAATTCAGCTCTTTTGCCTGTAAAAAAAACACATACAATACCCCCCCCCCAACATTACACCCCACCACCCACATACCCCTAATCTAACCCAAACCCCCCTTAAATAAACCTAACACTAAGCCCCTGAAGATCTTCCTACCTTATCTTCACCATACCAGGTTCACCGATCGATCCAGAAGAGCTCCTCCGATGTCCTGATCCAAGCCCAAGCGGGGGGCTGAAGAGGTCCATGATCCGGCTGAAGTCATCATCCAAGCGGGAGCTGAAGAGGTCCATGATCCGGCTGAAGTCTTCATCCAAGCGGGAGCTGAAGAGGTCCATGATCCGGCTGAAGTCTTCTATCAATGGCATCTTCAATCTTCTTTCTTTGGGAGCCATCATCTTCCATCCGACGCGGAACATCCTCTTCTCCCGACGCCTACTCGCCGAATGACGGTTCCTTTAAATGACGTCATCCAAGATGGCGTCTCTCGAATTCCGATTGGCTGATAGGATTCTATCAGCCAATCGGAATTAAGGTAGGAATATTCTGATTGGCTGATGGAATTACAGTACAGTAATTTTGTAATTATTTTAACTATTTTAGCTATTGTACCTGGTTAAAATAAATACAAAGTTACCTGTAAAATAAATATAAATCCTAAAATAGCTATAATATAAATATAATTTATATTGTAGCTATATTAGGATTTATTTTACAGGTAAGTATTTAGCTTTAAATAGGAATAATTTATTTAATAAGAGTTAATTAATTTCGTTAGATGTAAATTATATTTAACTTAGGGGGGTGTTAGTGTTAGGGTTAGACTTAGCTTTAGGGGTTAATACATTTATTAGAATAGCGGTGAGCTCCAGTCGGCAGATTAGGGGTTAATTTTTTAAGTTAGGTGTCGGCGATGTTAGGGAGGGCAGATTAGGGGTTAATACTATTTATTATAGGGTTAATGAGGCGGATTAGGGGTTAATAACTTTATTATAATAGCGGTGCGGTCCGGTCGGCAGATTAGGGGTTAATAAGTGTAGGCAGGTGGAAGCGACGTTGTGGGGGGCAGATTTGGGGTTAATAAATATAATATAGGGGTCGGCGGTGTTAGGGGCAGCAGATTAGGGGTACATAAATATAACGTAGGTGGCGGTCGGCAGATTAGGGGTTAAAAAAATTTAATCGAGTGGCGGCGATGTGGGGGGACCTTGATTTAGGGGTACATAGGTAGTTTATGGGTGTTAGTGTACTTTAGAGCACAGTAGTTAAGAGCTTTATGAACCGGCGTTAGCCCAGAAAGCTCTTAACTACTGACTTTTTTCTGCGGCTGGAGTTTTGTCGTTAGAATTCTAACGCTCACTTCAGACACGACTCTAAATACCGGAGTTAGAAAGATCCCATTGAAAAGATAGGATACGCAATTGACGTAAGGGGATCTGCGGTATGGAAAAGTCGCGGCTGAAAAGTGAGCGTTAGACCCTTTTTTGACTGACTCCAAATACCGGCGGTAGCCTAAAACCAGCGTTAGGAGCCTCTAACTCTGGTTTTCACGGCTACCGCCAAACTCCAAATCTAGGCCTATGTAAATAAAGTCCAAGTAGGTATTTATAATTTTAATGTTATAAATCCAAGCTATAGAACTTCCAGTGTCTCATATATAGGCTTTGTTTTTACTCTATCTATTTTCCTTTTTTTGGATGTGAGGGGGTTAATTTGATTGCCTCATTTTCAAATAAAAGTGCTGAGTTTAGACACAGACTTTAGTCTATGAGTAAGCGCCTGTTGTGGCGTGAAACATATTAGACTGTCTGTCACCTATACTGCCTTGTCTGCATATATTCTTTTAATATTGTTCCAATAAAGTGTTATTGTTTTTAAATACTATTGCGGTTTGGAGAGTGCCTGCCTATTTTTGTTTTTGCTACTATTTTCGGCTTGATCCGCCGTTACGGCTACGGCATTCCAGGAGGTCAGGAGTCCAACGCCCTCACAGATTCTGGGGTTTCCGGGTCAAGAGCCGCTTGCCAAGGTTGTGGTAATCTCTACGTTCTCTGCAACATCATGTGTGGGTCAAACTGAAGCATACAGCAGTCCGTTGCAGTGCCTGTGCAGCTGTGCAATAATACATTCAGCGTGCACTGACTCATGTGGGACTGGAGTTCCGAGTATTGCGTACCCCTCCTGCACAGCTGAAGAGGAATGTACTTTTTTTTTTTATTATTAATTAATTTATTTTAATGGTGGCAGTCTGGGAGAGAGTTTGTGCATCTTATTTTTTTTAAACTTATTTTTTTATTGAGGTTTCAAAAATACACATAAAACAAATAAGCAACAACTCAACATTCCAGTGGTCAGTGGAGTTATAGAGCAAAATAGTGAGTAACATCTCTGCAAACATACAGTGTGAATTAACAACCTAGGTGTCATAGATATTATATTGGTATACAGTAGAATGAAGGTTCCGTACTGTAAACAAGTTTTAATAGAGAGACCTTGAATAATGTGTTACGTAGTGTTGAGTTGCTATTAAAGTGACCTCGGTTTTTAGTATAAATTAGGTTATGGTAGCTAGAGCTCAAGCATAGTGTAAATTAATGCGGAAACACCAAAAAAAAGGAAAGAGAACTTATGCTCAAATGAATTAGTGGGAACCTAGCGAGTTACCGCTAAGGAAAGGTAGTTAATCCATGGTTCCATAAGAGAGGGTTTAAGGTGTATAAACGATGAGCTTAGCTAGTGAGCAGGGTGTAAGGTTAGGAAGTACAGCGGACCAGAGCCGCTCAGAAGGGGGTGGGGGGATATTCTTATTATATAAACCGGACCTCTTAGGATATGTTATGAAGGATAGGAGTTGCATCTGGGAGTTATTAAAAGAGAGACATATGTGAGTGAAATCTTCCACAAGTAGACAAAGGGGTCCAAAATGAGTAAGTGAGGATGGCTATGTAGGGAGCAGGAGTGAAATTAACTAGGTATATGGCAGCTGATGGGATCTGTAGTCAGTACTGAGCTATGCAGGATAGAGTAAAGGAGGGACATAGTGTTACGAATTGTAAAATAATGGGGATAATTCCTTCATGTTGAGGGGAAGGGATAAGACCTAAAAGGCATAAGAGGTAGGATATGTTATATGGGGACTGTAGATAATGTTTAGCTGTATAGGATAGGAAAAGAAAAACGCTTTGTACATAATGAGAGCTAGAGAGCCAAATAAGTAGAAATGGCCAATCATAGTATACTATAATATCTTCTCTTTCTGTGTAATAATAAGTAACTGGGAAGATCTCACAACCCTTGCTGATCCATAGTGATATGTAGCTTTTATAGATGAAACCATAAAATAAATCAATCTGAGCTCAGAAGGCTGCAAGAGGCTACATATGGGAATAATAATAATAAAAAAGAAGGGATGGAACATGCTAGAAACTGCTGTATGGGTTGTGGATAAGAGAATAGGAGGATCAGTAATTGTATGATTTGAGGGTAGAGAATAAATGACTAATATGCACAAATAAGACAGTACTCTGCAATATATATGTCCCAGTAAGCTTATTATCTGTGTGTTCTGCCCTGACTGAACCCATATTATTAAACAACAGGGAAACTGCGCCATAAGCAGTCCGTGGTGTAAGTACATAACATTTCACACATTATGTTCAGACCAGAGCGTGATATTGGTTACAGAGATACCGACCAATATTAGGCAGGTTAATTACCCTGTTTGGTACTCATAGATGGGTTAAATTGCTAATAAGAGCTTGGATTGTCTAAATATGTGATAGATATAGTGAAATGGTATTGGTCTAAATGGGATGTTTATGACATAGTGGACCCCTTAATTTAAACTACGTTAAGGTAACAGCATTCCCACTGTGTAACTGAATACTACAAAACATGAGAGACATCTCAAAGAAACTACACAAATAACATGAATATCACCAACATCTATGAAACTGTAAGGAGGTAAATGAGTGTGAATAACAAGTTTAAATTTAGGATTAGTTCCCTGGCTGTAGGTAAGATTCCTGGTCGCCATAAGTAGCTGTGCTGTTTCATCCTATGCCCAACGGTTTGTGAAAGCAGGCATGTGGGTAGCAAATCCAGAAAAGTCCACTTTCAACATATGAAAAGTTCCGCTGGTATAGCCCTACAGCTGACATAGAATCATCTGGGCGCTTTGGAGCCCTATTCGTTGGTAAGTTCACAGTGGTGCAGGGCAGATAGATGATAGAGTGCTGCAGGGTAACACCTAACCGAAACCCTCCTTCGACCAGCCGCATCTCCAGTGGGTCCGGTCTCAGCTTAGTATCGCCGGGTAAAATATCAGGATGAAGGCGTGTAGGAAACATGGCGTCTGGCAATGAGGAGCAAGATGTGATCCCCGCAGCATCTCCAGGAAGAATAGCTAAACGGTCATCTCCATCTGGGAACAGAAGGCAATCACTGTTGCAAATTTCCATTATCTCGTTCTGTATAGTGCTTAGGTTGGAGTCAATGCTGCGACTCACAGCATCACCATTGTCAGGACTCTCTACTTTCAAAGCCGCCATGAGGGAGATGTGATGTCCATCTAACTTGCGTGAGAGTAAGTGCAGTAAGGCTGTTATTGCGGGTTCCATCGTGGGGAAGCGTAGTCTCGTCTGTTTGTAAAAAATAGTGGAGAATGATTTTCACTCCTTTTCAGCATGTAAACCTCTCTGTATTCTGATGCAACTGTTCTATCCGGCTTAGTATGAGGCCGGGGGGGAGAGATGGTAAAATCGTGAGTTGGGCCGCAGCCAGAGGTCTCAGTTGAGTAGGCTCATCTGCGGTACAGAAATGTATTAAAAGTAGGATCCTTAGATAGCACACCTCTTCTCCGGAAGAGATATAACAAATATATTGGAGGTATAATTCTGAAAGTTAAGAATAAATGTCCAAATTTTCGAGATAATATCGGAGCTACTAAGAGGCACTTCTGAACATGGCTGCGGCCAAGACACGCCCCCTGTGCATCTTATTTTAGTAGGGAGTCAGTCAGTTGGGAAAGTGTGCGCTGTTATTTAGAGCGGGAATCAGGAGGTAGTTTGTGAGCAACTGAGCACAGAGAAACGGCAGTGAAAGGGAAGTAATTTACCCTGACCCTTGGCAATGCTTTTTATAATTTTAGTCAGCAAGGAGCTGTTATACTAATAAGAATGTGACCACCTCCATTAGTCTCTATATATATGTGAGCTTACTGAGGCAGCAGGACACGGGAGGGTAAACAGTGGATAGCTTATAGCAATAGGAGCATAGCTATTCACTGTCAGCTGATTCCCCCCCCCTACAGCTTTTAAAGTGGGTATACCCCTGCTCCAGGAGTCCAGGCTGCAAGCTGAGCAAAGGAAAGCGCACTGGAGCAAATTAAATTACCTATACACTACTGGGAGTCGTGCACACAGCTGTATGTTTAGATCAGCCCTGCACTGCTCAAATTGGGGACTTACACTGTAGGTTGAACTCTATAGACAAAGTGATTGACACTTGTGACCGGAGCAGGAAAGGTCTGCGATCAAAGGATCTCAGTAAAAATGATATCCTCATATTTGAATTTAAGTCAATTGTGCTTTACACATAGTGCATACATTTGGTTGGCCTCTTGCATATTTTGACTGTTTTCACCGCATTTTTTTGCTAAAATCCTCACCCCCTGCCTGAGGCTTGCCTGCCGAAGCTGAATTCAGAGTGTGTTTATTTAAACTACCGAGCTCCTGTCCTTCCCGTTTGTTGAGTTATTTCCTTTGACAGTCGTGTGCTTGTTGTAATGGATGGGATCCCTCACTAATCAGGCGGTCCGGTGTCTTCTGCCCTGTTAAGCTTCCTACTGTAGAATCCAATGCTGTAAGGTAAGATGAAAGTTCAGATAAGTGTGCTGCCTAATAACATTAGTTGTAAATCAGTGACTTCCCTTCTCAAAGTTTTAATTTACTAAAAGGATTCTGAATGAAAGGCAGTCCCCATGTCTAAGATCATTTTAAGTTAACCTTTTAAAGCCGTTATGACGTTCTATTCCGTCATAATTAGACTGGGTTTTAAAGCCGTTATGACGGAATAGAACGTCATAACTAATGGCTGTCCTGAAGCCTTCTTTGCTGTCAGGATTTGATCGCGGTATGAAGGGCGTTCCTAGGGTTGTAGGGACGCCCCCCAGGCGCGATCCAATAATTGAAATCTCGCAATCGTGTGCACGATCGCGTGGTTTCAATTTGTCTACATCGGAACAGTTGTTCCGATTTAGGCACTTTAGCCCAGACTCGAAAGGGTTAAACAGTTTTTGTTTAACTCCTATTTAATTCCTGCAAGTGGGGAATCTCTTCCTGATGAATGTACATTTTGGATGCAGATTAAAAAAAAAAAAAAGTCTAAAGGGTTTTATTAACAGAATTGCTTATCAAATCCATTGTAAATATTAAAAAAATCTGTACTGTGTGTATTTCTTTTTGTTATTTCTTAAACTTTTAAAAACATTATTATTATTATTATGGCATAAAATAAAAGATGAGGAAGCAAAACATTTTCTTATATTAAAAAGCAATATGCCCATTTTATAATTTTTCATATAGGGGTCATTTTATTTAATGATGCATTCTATGAACATAAACGTTTTCTTTTAGTGTTTTTTTATGGGTTATTATTATTTTAACATATCATGTGACAGGTTGAGTGTCTCTCATTCTGTCACCAGGCTAAATAGAGGGGAACAGGGCCGGATTGGCCTACCAGGTAACCAGGAGATTTCCCGGTGGGCTGCAGCAGCTGGGGCTGGAAAACTACAATTTAAAGGGAGTATTAATGGATGCAATAGGGTTCTAGGGTGCCTATATAACATCAATCTGACATTTTTATTTAATACAAAGTAATATAATTTAATTCTGAAAAAATAATGGGGAAGGAGTAACCCTGTAATCCCCTTTGAGAAAAATGGTGCATGTGCATTCTACCTATTTTTCCAGAGCTGCTTTTTATTGCCAGTCCGGCCCTGGAGGGGAATAGTTTTATCTAATGTTTACTATCCCTTTAAAGTAAAATTCAATTGATTATTTTATTGTTAACAAGGACTATTTGCGAAAAAACAACAACTTTGTTTTCTTCAGCAGAATTGCACTTTTTTGTATGTTCTGTTTGTTATTCGTGTGACTGGTTTACAGTTGTTTGTGATATCATTTATAAGGACAAATATATATGAAATGTGGGTTGTATTGATAGTAGTGGAAGTCTCCATTTCTGTGTTGGGAATGGGCATCTATAAATTATGATAAAAGGCTAATGGGTGGGAAAGGGTATCAGAATCAGGTACATACTAATATAAACTTTATATAAAATAACAAAACATTATAGTCCTCCCTGACACAATTCCATGCATTAATGCCTTTGCAGCGGGACATTATCCCATGTGCTGCAAAAACACTATACTGTAGAAAAATGAGAATATATAAAGTGGGAGTAAATAAATAATAAAAGTGACTTTCTGCAAATATCCCCACTATTTCTCTCTCCTTTTGTTGTACATTCACAAGGACTCAAATCAGCACAAAAGATAGAAGCTATGTCAGAAATTTAAATTTTTCGTGGATTTCACCCCTTCCTCAGAGGTCTAAAGAAGGGGTGAAGTCTTTGAAAATGTTCACACAATAACATGTGCTTACATGCACATATTGCATGTTTGGTATACGGTTAAATAAGAAATGGTGAGTGGAGGGGAGGGGGCCTCTTTGCCCTAAAATGCCTGGGTCTTTTTTTGGTCCCAGTCTGGCCCTGCTCCAAAGTGTTGCGTGTAGGAGAAGAAGAACAGGGGGAGTGATAAGCAGGCTGACGGGAGGGGCAGATCTCCGCAGGTTCACCTGTGTGCCCTTCCCCCCCATGTAGGTAGGCCAGAAGATCTCATAAACCCTTAGTATCATCTCAAACCGAGCAGAGGGCCCTCTGCTATAGTCCGATGGCCGCTGTCCTCTTGTTGTCCTGGGTCTCATAGTATATCTATGCCGCCATAGTCAGCTCAAGTTATATATTTATATAGGTATTTAATAAAGTCGGCCATGATGGCCTGTTTTTTTACCTTCCACTAAAAGTTGACTATGTCTCAGTTATTGTGTGTATGGGATTGACTTCTACTGGGGACTGAGCTGTGAGGTCTTTAACTCTTAGGCAAGCTAAATAAATAATTCCGTTCATAAAATGCCTTGAGTCAGTAAATTATTTATTGTTATATATATATAAACAGCGGTAGAAAGTGCACTCACCAGGACTTTTAGAAAACTTTAATAAAATTATTTTCTAAAAGTCCTGGCGAGTGCACTTTCTACTGTTGCTTATGTACTTTGTTTGTTGCACCCCGGGCATTTGAACCGTAGGTCTGGAGAGCTAGTCTATACTGCCTTATATATACCGGTATATATATATTATATATATGCATACATACCTACCTACCTACCAACATTTCAAAATCCTGAGCAAGAGTGTGATATTGTGGTGGGCAGGAGCAGGGATGGGGTCTGGGAGTGGGCTTAACAAGTGGCAGAACACAACACACATGAAGTTTAAAAAAAAAAAGAAAGGATAAGCAATCTGATAAATGAGATAAACCTCCTATTACGTCCTTACATTCTTTAGAAACTAACTTCATAACAATAGTACACAAACACCTACTTTGGGAGAAAGACCAGTCACGGTCACATTTGCTATCATAAACTTAACTTAAATACGGCTAATATTATAAATGTTATAAAACTTTGTAATAAATATTTGAACTTGTAACAATTTCTTAAACATGGTGGCGGCATCTATTCACTAATCTGACCCCTACTCACAGATGGTCTAGGCCCCTCCGGTGCCTGCATCGTGGCACCTGGTTGCTCACGCTCAGTGGCAGAGAAAGAGAGTTGGATGATTGGAGCTCTTCGGCCTGCAATTCATAAAGGAGAGGAACCCCTAGGCTGTGTTCTATCAGATTTTCCTCCTTTGTCAGAATCTGCTCCCTCTGAGTGCGCATGCTCTGTATGACATAATTGCACTCCACATATGTTAATTAGGAATGCGTGGAATGCGATTATGTCAATCAGCAACATGCACACTCAGTGGGAGCAGATTCTGACAAGGAAGTTGTGTCGGATTTTGCTGCCGCTTTGAGATGCGTGCATGCGCTCTTGAAATGTAATAGTGTCAAACCAATTAAAAGTGCATAATATATATATTGACATAATCGCATTCCACACATTCCTAATTAACATATGTGGAGCGCAATTACATCATACAGAGAATGCGCACTTAGAGGCAGCAGATTCTGACTAAGGAGCAGAATCTGATAGAACACCAGCACCTAGTGGGCGTCACCTCTAAGTTTTCTAGGCCATCATTTAAGCTTGAGTATGTAGCAAACGATCGCATGAAGAGGAGTATCCACGTTGCTGAAGACCGCCGCCGCTGAATAGGACCAGCACCCCGGATGCGGTCCAGCGCTCTGGATCCGTGCATCGCCAAAGACCTGCACCTCCTGGAAGAGGATAGAAGATGGTGCTGCCCTGGAAGAAGATCTTTGCCGCCTGGAAGATGACTTTGCTCCCTCTCGGCTTCCGGACTTCAGGAACGGTGAGTACATTTTCTGGGATTAGTGTTAGTTGGGGGTTTTTTGGAGTGTGTTTTTTTTTTTTTAGATTAGGGCTTTTTTATTTTATTAGCACAAAAAGGCTATTTGTATTTTTTTGTTAATGAAGAGCTTCCACAGCAGTGGAAAATCCAGCATAAAATGGACCGAGAGAGGTAGAAAGTAAAATATAAACTTTATTAGGTATGCATTAAGAAACTTGTGAGTGTCCACAGTGAATCAGCCAATATCACAGCGTAGATAGAGTCAGCCTAGTAGCCCAACATTATACACTCCAACATGTTTCGTGCTGCAACAGCACTTCGTCAGGGATAGTAAGGGGTTAACTGCTCAGCCGTTATACGCATTTTTTGTCCAATCAGATATATGCACACAATTTCAAAACCAATCGTAATACCTCAAGAAAGGCTGTCATGTTGACTATTCAGGTTGATTGGTTCATTCGCATTATCTGATTTTACTTTAGGTGTGTGCAACAGCTGAGCAGAGTAAAAATACAATCATTTGTAAAAAGACACCAAATAAAACATTGGGTTACTCGGCTACAGATGCTAATCTATAAATGGATGAAAAAGTTTTAATAAAAAATACAGTTATGTCGTAAGGATTGAAAAAAGAACTTATGTAAATAAAATTATATAATATACACCTGCAATGTCGTCTTTTTTGTGTGTGTTACGATCTTTCTGTTAATGTGTAAAAAGACCCTTTCATGTATATATTGAAACACATACATAGTGGCTCTGATGATTATAGAATATAATCTTATACAACTAGGGTGGGCTGACCGAGTTATTTAGTATACTAACTGTATCAATAGTAAAAAAACGTTAGCGGGCCCCTTCTATGCATTACTATTTCAGAGCCATAATTCGAAAGATCTTTTCTAAGACATTCTTGTAAATATACATTAATATATGACCTGTTGGCAATTTGCAAAGCTAAAAACAGCAACTTGGAAATTAATTTTGATAAGCGAATACGAATGCAGAACATATGTATGGTCTGTCACTTGTTCCCAACCTGGTAGAAGTAAAGTTCACTAGTGGGCTCCAATTCTTTTTGACAACAATGTTGTCCCTACCCGGTCAGAATTAGCAGGATACTATATCTAGGACAATGTTATTTCCTTTTTTATAAAACTTTATACATGTTTGGTTTGGGGTGTTAGATTAAGTTATGTCACTTTAATTTTTCACCCACTATTATTATTTTTTAACAAACCTAGGTTATATATATTTATCTATATTTTATCTTCACATCTCACGCATTTTTTCCAACACGTAATCAGATGATATCCCAGTATATTTCCCTAGTCTTATTTTAACAACAATCAATATGGGAGCCCACTAGTGAACTTTACTTCTACCAGGTTGGGAACAAGTGACAGACCATACATATGTTCTGCATTCGTATTCGCTTATCAAAATTAATTTCCAAGTTGCTGTTTTTAGCTTTGCAAATTGCCAACAGGTCATATATTAATGTATATTTACAAGAATGTCTTAGAAAAGATCTTTCGAATTATGGCTCTGAAATAGTAATGCATAGAAGGGGCCCGCTAACGTTTTTTTACTATTGATACAGTTAGTATACTAAATAACACGGTCAGCCCACCCTAGTTGTATAAGATTATATTCTATAATCATCAGAGCCACTATGTATGTGTTTCAATCTATACATGAAAGGGTCTTTTTACACATTAACAGAAAGATCGTAACACACACAAAAAAGACGACATTGCAGGTGTATATTATATAATTTTATTTACATAAGTTCTTTTTTCAATCCTTACGACATAACTGTATTTTTTATTAGAACTATTTCATCCATTTATAGATTAGCATCTGTAGTCGAGTAACCCAATGTTTTATTTGGTGTCTTTTTACAAATGATTGTATTTTTACTCTGCTCACCTGTTGCACACACCTAAAGTAAAATCAGATAATGCGAATGAACCAATCAACCTGAATAGTCAACATGACAGCCTTTCTTGAGGTATTACGATTGGTTTTGAAATTGTGTGCATGCATCTGATTGGACAAAAAATGCGTATAACGGCTGAGCAGTTAACCCCTTACTATCCCTGACGAAGTGCTGTTGCAGCACGAAACATGTTGGAGTGTATAATGTTGGGCTACTAGGCTGACTCTATCTACGCTGTGATATTGGCTGATTCACTGTGGACACTCACAAGTTTCTTAATGCATACCTAATAAAGTTTATATTTTACTTTCTACCTCTCTCGGTCCATTTATGCTGGATTTCTCCACGGTTGTGGAAGCTTTTTACCTGTAATTTGTTTGGCGGTTTGTCCTGGCACTCTCCGCCTCCAGCAGCAGGCTAACATTCTCCCCTTTGAACAAACAACAGGGATCTACATATCCGGAGGGCTAATTCCCTGCTTGTGATCTACAAAGCTTTTTTGAAGCCGGCACCTACTAAGGAAGTAATACTCAGCCCCTGCACCATAAGAAGATGGGTGAGTGAATGTTTTTGCCTTTAAGCTATTGGATTCTCATATATTGTCACATATTGTCTCAATATATATACATCTTGTGGGACATTTCAATATCATATAACAAGGTCAGGAGTGACATACAAGGTAAACAGTTGCTACTGAAATATTTTATTATATACATGAAAATATCTGTCTAACCTTAAGGATACATCACTCCTTGACATACAAGAGATTCCAATATACTTATTAATTCCTTGTTACTTGCAAGAGACTTTAATGCAAGCATAAGGACATTGTTCAGTTTCTTTTATATTTTTTTGTTAGCTTAGGGGGTGTTTTTATTTTGGGGTGGCTTTTTTGTTTTTATAGTGCTTTTAGATTAGGTTTAACCCCTTAACGACGCATGTCGTACAGGGTACGTCGCACACAACCTGGTCTTTAAAGACCAGCGACGTACCCTGTACGACAATAGGGGTTTAAAGGTTTAAAGCGGCTGGAAGCGATCCTGCTCGCTTCCAGCCGCTTTCTGGTTATTGCAGTGATGCCTCGATATCGTCGAGGCATCCTGCAATAACACCCCTTGGCCATCCGATGCAGAGAGAGCCACTCTGTCGCCCTCTCTGCACCGGACATCGATGGCCGGTATCGTTGGTGGGAGCTTACGTGGGAGGCGCGCGCGTGTACGGGAGGGCGGGCGCGTGCACGGGGTGGAAGCGGGTGGGAACGGCTACACTACAAAAATGTAAAAAAAATAAGTGGGATAAGGTGGGGTAAAAAATTATTTAAAAAATATATCTAAATTATCTGGGAGGGGGTGGGGGGTTGCTCTTTGGCTGGGGGGAAGCTGCACTACAGAAAAAAATAATAAAATATAAAAAAGCAGTTTTTTTTAGTAAACTGAGTACTGGCAGACAGCTGCCAGTACCCAAGATGGCTACCAATAAGGTAGAGGGGGAGGGTTAGAGAGCTGTTTGGGAGGGGGATCAGGGAGTTTGGGGGCTAAGGGGGGATCCTACACATCAGCATATGTATAGGATACCTTTTATTTTAGTACTGGCAGACTTTCTGCCAGTACTTAAGATGGCGGGGACAATTGTGGGGTGGGGGAGGGAAGAGAGCTGTTTGGGAGGGATCAGGGGGTGTGATGTGTCAGGTGGGAGGCTGATCTCTACATTAAAGCTAAAATTAACCCTGCAAGCTCCCTACAAGCTACCTAATTAACCCCTTCACTGCTAGACATAATTCACGTGTGATGCGCAGCGGTATTTAGCGGCCTTCTAATTACCAAAAAGCAACGCCAAAGCCATATATGTCTGCTATTTCTGAACAAAGGGGATCCCAGAGAAGCATTTACAACCATTTGTGCCATAATTGCACAAGCTGTTTGTAAATAATTTTAGTGAGAAACCTAAAGTTTGTGAAAAAAATTGTGAAAAAGTTAACGTTTTTTTTTATTTGATCGCATTTGGCGGGAAAATGGTGGCATAAAATATACCAAAATGGGCCTAGATCAATACTTTGGGTTGTCTACTACACTACACTAAAGCTAAAATTAACCCTACAAACTCCCTAATTAACCCCTTCACTGCTGGGCATAATACACGTGTGGTGCGCAGCTGCATTTAGCGGCCTTCAAATTACCAAGAAGCAACGCCAAAGCCATATATTGTCTGTTATTTCTGAACAAAGGGGATCCCAGAGAAGCGTTTACAACCATTTGTGCCATAATTGCACAAGCTGTTTGTAAATAATTTCAGTGAGAAACCTAAAATTGTGAAACATTTCACATTTTTTTTAATTTGATCGCATTTGGCGGTGAAATGGTGGCATGAAATATACCAAAATGGGCCTAGATCAATACTTGGTGTTGTCTACTATACTACACTAAAGCTAAAATTAACCCTAGAAGCTCCCTACATGCTCCCTAATTAACCCCTTCACTGCTGGGCATAATACACGTGTGGTGCGCAGTGGCATTTAGCGGCCTTCTAATTACCAAAAAGCAACGCCAAAGCCATATATGTCTGCTATTTCTGAACAAAGGGGATCCCAGAGAAGCATTTACAACCATTTATGCCATAATTGCACAAGCTGTTTGTAAATGATTTCAGTGAGAAACCTAAAGTTTGTGAAAAAAAATTGTGAAAAATTATTTTTATTTGATCTCATTTGACGGTGAAATGGTGGCATGAAATATACCAAAATGGGCCTAGATCAATACTTTGGGATGTCTTCTAAAAAAAAATATATACATGTCAAGGGATATTCAGGGATTCCTGAAAGATATTAGTGTTCTAATGTAACTAGCGCTAATTTTGAAAAAAAGTGGTTTGGAAATGGCAAAGTGCTACTTGTATTTATGGCCCTATAACTTGCAAAAAAAGCAAAGAACGTGTAAACATTGGGTATTTCTAAACTCCGGACAAAATTTAGAAACTATTTAGCATGGGTGTTTTTTGGTGGTTGTAGATGTGTAACAGATTTTGGGGTCAAAGTTAGAAAAAGTGTGTTTTTTTTTCATTTTTTCCTCATATTTTATATTTTTTTTATAGTAAATTATAAGATATGATGAAAATAATGGTATCTTTAGAAAGTCCATTTAATGGCGAGAAAAACGGTATATAATATGTGTGGGTACAGTAAATGAGTAAGAGGAAAATTACAGCTAAACACAAACACCGCAGAAATGTAAAAATAGCCCTGGTCCTTGAAAAATGGCCTTGTCCTTAAGGAGTTAATTTTTATAATTTTGGATAATTTCATTTATTATTTTTGTAATCTTAGTGTTTTTTTATATTTCGTTCTTTTAGTGTTTTTTTGTAATGTTAGCTTTTTTTTAATTTTTTCGTAGTGTTGGGTTTTTTAATTTTGTAATTTTTTTTAGCTTATTTTCTTTTCTTAAAATAGTTATGTTAGGTCTATTTATAGTTTAATTTTATTTTTTTTTTTATTTTGCAGGTAAGTTTTTATTTATTTTAAGAGATAGTTATATTGTAAATTTAATTTAAGGTTGGGGGTGTTAGGTTTAGGGGTTAATAGTTTTATTTAGTGAGTTGCAATGTGGGAGCCCGGCAGTTTAGGGGTTAATAGGTTTAGTTTAGTAGTTGCAATGTGGGAGCACGGCGGTTTAGGGGTTAATAGGTTTAGTTTAGTAGTTGCAATGTGGGAGCACGGCGGTTTAGGGGTTAATAGGTTTAAATAGGTTTAGTTTAGTAGATGTGATGTGAGGAGCCGGTGGCTTAGGGGTTAATATGTTTATTTAGTGTCTGCGATGTCGGGGGCAGTGGATTTGGGGTTAATAGGTTTATTTAGTGTTGACGATGTCGGTGGGTGGTGGATTAGGGGTTAATACTTTTATTATAGTATGTGCGATGCGGGGGTGGCGGTTTAGGGGTTAATAGTGTAGTTTATGGGTGTTAGTGTATTTTGTAACATTTTTGTTATGAGTTTTGTGAAACATTTATGTAACTACTGGTCTCAGATCGTGGAATGGATTGCGGCGGTATATGCTATAACGCTAGCGGAAAAGCCTGACTGAAAAACTTGTAATACGGGAGAGCTCAAAATCTCACACTCAAAAGTCATTTTTTGAGTGCTGAATAGAGTTGTAAGATTACAGGCTAAAATGCTTGCGGTATAGCCGTACTGCCGCGACTTGTAAAACGGGAGACCTGCAATACAGCGCACAATGGCCAATTTTTCAGCGGGATAGCCGTACCGCAACACTTTTTTTAAGTGATCTGCAAATCACATTCCTGTATTATTGGATATTAAGCAGAAACAAATTGGTTAAATGTAAACTGTAATCATTTATTGTCTCTTAATAAAAAAAGGATCTTAATCATGAAAGAAAAATTGTGAATTTTATATCTATTTAATATTAGGCTTACCATAATTTGTAGAGGTGAAACTGGGACCACCTGGTGCGGTGCCAGTGGGGGTGTGGTCAGGAGCGTGGTCAAGGGGGCGTGGCAATTACCGGTCCTTTTAAAGTAGTAGCTTTTATGTGTGTAATGTTTTGTGGATACTCTACCCTTCCTCAAACAAGTGAATCACACAGTTTAAATAGACCATAACACCACCCCCTAGTGAAAAAGGCACCATTACGTTGTCATGGCAAATAAATCATTAATCTAAATCTCAGATTCTAAATAATGCCAAACATCAAGCATAATTATCACTTTCATAATTATCAATTTCACAATTTAATATCTGCATTGTAATATTTGTTTTATGTGTCTAATTAAGGAACAGAGCCAAATACTGATAAGGCATAAATACAACATTGAATGAAAGTAAAAAAGAAACACGTACCTGCTAAAGCTGTTTAAGAGGCTACTCTATACCATAATGCAGGAAGATTATAGCCAAAATGCTATCCTGCATGAAGTAAAGCAAGATCCAGGCCAAAAATCCTGCCTGTCTGTACTTCCTAGTCATACCCATATGATTCCCCTAAAGGTGTATTACCGGCAATGTCACCAGGGGTCGGGGGTCGGGGGGGTGTTAAATTCTTAGAAAAATAAACCAAGTAGTACTGCAAAATTTAAAAAAAAAAAACTATGCTGCTCACTCAGCCTGTATTACTAAATGTAAACTTTGAAGGACACGAACGTTAAGCTAAGCAGGGCTGTATGTAACAAAGTAACAGCATCCAACTATGCTGGAGAGCCACAGTCCAGTCATTTTGAATAATGTGTCTGGGTTTCAGGTGGGCTGAAACCCAGACACATGATTTGAAACCTGGAGGTGTCAACCTTACTGGGACAGAATGAACAACTGGGTGGGACACTGGGACAGTGCCTCCAAACTGGGACAATCCCAGTAAAAGGGGGACTTCTGGTAAGCCTATTTAATATAGATTTGCTAATCTAGTCACAATGTGTCAGTGTTCTTAATTTAAAAATAAAGCTGATTGAAACTTTACACCACCTCCTGTATATAAGATTGGCTACCACTAAACAGATGACTTCACAATGTGCATTCTGGGAATTGTAGTCCTACTGTTGTTTTAGTGTTATTGCAAGTTCCTGTGCAGCTGCAGAAAGGTGAGTAGTGATGAAACAGTGACTGTATTATGTGTCATGTAGTAGTCCTGTGATTATTTATATATATAGGCTGTGGTACTGTATAATGTGCTGTAATGTGTGTGTGTCATGTAGCCCTGTGATTAGATATATATAGGCTGTGGTACTGTATAATGTGCTGTAATCTGTGTGTGTGTCATGTAGTCCTGTGATTAGATATATATAGGCTGTGGTACTGTATAATGTGCTGTAATCTGTGTGTGTGTGTCATGTAGTCATGTGATTAGATATATATAGGCTGTGGTACTGTATAATGTGCTGTAATCTGTGTGTGTGACATGTAGTCCTGTGATTAGATATATATAGGCTGTGGTACTGTATAATGTGCTGTAATCTGTGTGTGTGTCATGTAGTCCTGTGATTAGATATATATAGGCTGTGGTACTGTATAATGTGCTGTAATCTGTGTGTGTGTCATGTAGTCCTGTGATTAGATATATATAGGCTGTGGTACTGTATAATGTGCTGTAATCTGTGTGTGTGTGTCATGTAGTCCTGTGATTAGATATATATAGGCTGTGGTTCTGTATAATGTGCTGTAATCTGTGTGTGTCATTTAGCCCTGTGATTAGATATATATAGGCTGTGGTACTGTATAATGTGCTGTAATCTGTGTGTGTGTCATGTAGTTCTGTGATTAGATATATATAGGCTGTGGTACTGTATAATGTGCTGTAATCTGTGTGTGTGTGTCATGTAGCCCTGTGATTAGATATATATAGGCTGTGGTACTGTATAATGTGCTGTAATCTGTGTGTGTGTCATGTAGTCATGTGAGTTTATATATATATAGGCTGTGGCACTGTATAATGTGCTGTAATCTGTGTGTGTGTCATGTAGTCCTGTGATTATATATATATATAGGCTGTGGTACTGTATAATGTGCTGTAATCTGTGTGTGTGTCATGTAGTCCTGTGATTAGATATATATAGGCTGTGGTACTGTATAATGTGCTGTAATCTGTGTGTGTGTCATGTAGTCCTGTGATTAGATATATATAGGCTGTGGTACTGTGTAATGTGCTGTAATCTGTGTGTGTGTGTCATGTAGTCCTGTGATTAGATATATATAGGCTGTGGTACTGTATAATGTGCTGTAATCTGTGTGTGTGTCATGTAGTCCTGTGATTAGATATATATAGGCTGTGGTACTGTATAATGTGCTGTAATCTGTGTGTGTGTGTCATGTAGTCCTGTGATTAGATATATATAGGCTGTGGTACTGTATAATGTGCTGTAATCTGTGTGTGTCATGTATCCCTGTGATTAGATATATATAGGCTGTGGTACTGTATAATGTGCTGTAATCTGTGTGTGTCATGTAGTCATGTGATTAGATATATATAGGCTGTGGTACTGTATAATGTGCTGTAATCTGTGTGTGTGTCATGTAGTCCTGTGATTAGATATATATAGGCTGTGGTACTGTATAATGTGCTGTAATCTGTGTGTGTCATGTAGTCCTGTGATTAGATATATATAGGCTGTGGTACTATATAATGTGCTGTAATCTGTGTGTGTGTGTCATGTAGTCCTGTGATTAGATATATATAGGCTGTGGTACTGTATAATGTGCTGTAATCTGTGTGTGTATCATGTAGTCCTGTGATTAGATATATATAGGCTGTGGTACTGTATAATGTGCTGTAATCTGTGTGTGTGTCATGTAGTCCTGTGATTAGATATATATAGGCTGTGGTACTGTATAATGTGCTGTAATCTGTGTGTGTGTGTGTCATGTAGTCATGTGATTAGATATATATAGGCTGTGGTACTGTATAATGTGCTGTAATCTGTGTGTGTGTCATGTAGCCCTGTGATTAGATATATATAGGCTGTGGTACTGTATAATGTGCTGTAATCTGTGTGTGTGTGTCATGTAGTACTGTGATTAGATATATATAGGCTGTGGTACTGTATAATGTGCTGTAATCTGTGTGTGTATCATATAGTCCTGTGATTAGATATATATAGGCTGTGGTACTGTATAATGTGCTGTAATCTGTGTGTGTGTGTCATGTAGTCCTGTGATTAGATATATATAGGCTGTGGTACTGTATAATGTGATGTAATCTCTGTGTGTGTCATGTAGTCCTGTGATTAGATATATATAGGCTGTGGTACTGTATAATGTGCTGTAATCTGTGTGTGTGTCATGTAGTCCTGTGATTAGATATATATAGGCTGTGGTACTGTATAATGTGCTGTAATCTGTGTGTGTGTGTCATGTAGTCCTGTGATTAGATATATATAGGCTGTGGTACTGTATAATGTGCTGTAATCTGTGTGTGTGTCATGTAGTCCTGTGATTAGATATATATAGGCTGTGGTACTGTATAATGTGCTGTAATCTGTGTGTGTGTCATGTAGTCCTGTGATTAGATATATATAGGCTGTGGTACTGTATAATGTACTGTAATCTGTGTGTGTGTGTCATGTAGTCCTGTGATTAGATATATATATGCTGTGGTACTGTATAATGTGCTGTAATCTGTGTGTGTCATGTAGCCCTGTGATTATATATATATAGGCTGTGGTACTGTATAATGTGCTGTAATCTGTGTGTGTGTCATGTAGTCCTGTGATTAGATATATATAGGCTGTAGTACTGTATAATTTGCTGTAATCTGTGTGTGTGTCATGTAGTCCTGTGATTAGATATATATAGGCTGTGGTACTGTATAATGTGCTGTAATCTGTGTGTGTGTGTGTCATGTAGTCCTGTGATTAGATATATATAGGCTGTGGTACTGTATAATGTGCTGTAATCTGTGTGTGTGTCATGTAGTCCTGTGATTAGATATATATAGGCTGTGGTACTGTATAATGTGCTGTAATCTGTGTGTGTGTGTCATGTAGCCCTGTAATTAGATATATATAGGCTGTGGTACTGTATAATGTGCTGTAATCTGTGTGTGTGTCATGTAGTCCTGTGATTAGATATATATAGGCTGTGGTACTGTATAATGTGCTGTAATCTGTGTGTGTGTGTGTCATGTAGCCCTGTGATTAGATATATATAGGCTGTGGTACTGTATAATGTGCTGTAATCTGTGTGTGTGTCATGTAGTCCTGTGATTAGATATATATAGGCTGTGGTACTGTATAATGTGCTGTAATCTCTGTGTGTGTCATGTAGTCCTGTGATTAGATATATATAGGCTGTGGTACTGTATAATGTGCTGTAATCTGTGTGTGTGTCATGTAGTCCTGTGATTAGATATATATAGGCTGTGGTACTGTATAATGTGCTGTAATCTGTGTGTGTGTGTGTCATGTAGTCCTGTGATTAGATATATATAGGCTGTGGTACTGTATAATGTGCTGTAATCTGTGTGTGTGTCATATAGTCCTGTGATTAGATATATATAGGCTGTGGTACTGTATAATGTGCTGTAATCTGTGTGTGTGTGTCATGTAGCCCTGTGATTAGATATATATAGGCTGTGGTACTGTATAATATGCTGTAATCTGTGTGTGTGTCATGTAGCCCTGTGATTAGATATATATAGGCTGTGGTACTGTATAATGTGCTGTAATCTGTGTGTGTGTGTCATGTAGTCCTGTGATTAGATATATATAGGCTGTGGTACTGTATAATGTGCTGTAATCTGTGTGTGTGTGTCATGTAGTCCTGTGATTAGATATATATAGGCTGTGGTACTGTATAATGTGCTGTAATCTGTGTGTGTGTGTCATGTAGTCCTGTGATTAGATATATATAGGCTGTGGTACTGTATAATGTGCTGTAATCTGTGTGTGTGTGTCATGTAGTCCTGTGATTAGATATATATAGGCTGTGGTACTGTATAATGTGCTGTAATCTGTGTGTGTGTGTCATGTAGTCCTGTGATTAGATATATATAGGCTGTGATACTGTATAATGTGCTGTAATCTGTGTGTGTGTCATGTAGTCCTGTGATTAGATATATATAGGCTGTGGTACTGTATAATGTGCTGTAATCTGTGTGTGTGTCATGTAGTCCTGTGATTAGATATATATAGGCTGTGGTACTGTATAATGTGCTGTAATCTGTGTGTGTGTGTGTCATGTAGTCCTGTGATTAGATATATATATAGGCTGTGGTACTGTATAATGTGCTGTAATCTGTGTGTGTGTCATGTAGTCCTGTGATTAGATATATATAGGCTGTGGTACTGTATAATGTGCTGTAATCTGTGTGTGTGTCATGTAGTCCTGTGATTAGATATATATAGGCTGTGGTACTGTATAATGTGCTGTAATCTGTGTGTGTGTCATGTAGTCCTGTGATTAGATATATATAGGCTGGGTACTGTATAATGTGCTGTAATCTGTGTGTGTGTCATGTAGTCCTGTGATTAGATATATATATATATATATATATATATATATAGGCTGTGGTACTGTATAATGTGCTGTAATCTGTGTGTGTGTCATGTAGTCCTGTGATTATATATATATATAGGCTGTGGTACTGTATAATGTGCTGTAATCTGTGTGTGTGTGTCATGTAGCCCTGTGATTAGATATATATAGGCTGTGGTACTGTATAATGTGCTGTAATCTGTGTGTGTGTCATGTAGTCCTGTGATTAGATATATATAGGCTGTGGTACTGTATAATGTGCTGTAATCTGTGTGTGTGTCATGTAGTCCTGTAATTAGATATATATAGGCTATAATACTGTATAATGTGCTCTAATCTGTGTGTGTGTCATGTAGCCCTGTGATTAGATATATATAGGCTGTGGTACTGTATAATGTGCTGTAATCTGTGTGTGTGTCATGTAGTCCTGTGATTATTTATATATATATATATATATATATATATATATATATAGGCTGTGGTACTGTATAATGTGCTGTAATCTGTATGTGTGTGTCATGTAGCCCTGTGATTAGATATATATAGGCTGTGGTACTGTATAATGTGCTGTAATCTGTGTGTGTGTCATGTAGTCCTGTGATTAGATATATATATAGGCTGTGGTGCTGTATAATGTGCTGTAATCTGTGTGTGTCATGTAGTCCTGTGATTAGATATATATAGGCTATAATACTGTATAATGTGCTGTAATCTGTGTGTGTGTCATGTAGTCCTGTGATTAGATATATATAGGCTGTGGTACTGTATAATGTGCTGTAATCTGTGTGTGTCATGTAGTCCTGTGATTAGATATATATAGGCTGTGGTACTGTATAATGTGCTGTTATCTGTGTGTGTGTGTCATGTAGTCCTGTGATTAGATATATATAGGCTGTGGTACTGTATAATGTGCTGTAATCTGTGTGTGTGTGTGTGTCATGCAGTCCTGTGATTAGATATATATAGGCTGTGGTACTGTATAATGGGAACGGTGTAAAAGCCGGAATGGAACGGAACAGGCCGGAACAGGCCTTTTATGTAGGAAATTGATTTAAAATATAATGGGATGTGTTAGAGACTCTTGAGAACAATTTTAGGAACAAGAATATTTGTGATATAATAATTAATTAACCCTTTAACTACAAAAATAGTGTCCGGAACCAAACATAACAGCCCGGAACAGCACCTTCACAGAAAACCAGATACACCAAATTCACCAGTCACACGTGACTAAATGTTATAAGTGTAATCAGCCACAAACCATCCACAGAAACCACATTATGATATCTGTTCCAGCCTTTAATACACTTTTTTTTAATAAAAAGTGACGGAACGGCACCTTCCCAGCAAAATATATAGACCAAATTCACCAGCCACACATAACTAGATGTGATAAGTGTAATCAACCACAAACCATCCACAGAAACCACATTCCAATACCCGTTCCGGCCTGTAAAATGCTTTTTCATGAAAAGTGACGGAACGGCACCTTACCAGCAAACAAGATACACCAAATTCACCAGTCACACATGACTAAATGTTATAAGTGTAATCAGCCACAAACCATCCACAGAAACCACATTATGATATCTGTTCCGGCCTTTAATACACTTTTTTATAAAAAGTGACGGAACGGCACCTTCCCAGCAAAATATACAGACCAAATTCACCAGCCACACATAACTAGATGTGATAAGTGTAATCAACCACAAACCATCCACAGAAACCACGTTCCAATACCCGTTCCGGCCTGTAAAACGCTTTTTCATGAAAAGTGACGGAACGGCACTTTACCAGCAAACCAGATACACCAAATTCACCAGTCACACATAACTAAATGTTATAAGTGTAATCAGCCACAAACCATCCACAGAAACCACAACATTATGATATCTGTTCCGGCCTTTAATACACTTTTGATAGAAAAGTGATGGAACGGCACCTTCCCAGCAAAATATACAGACCAAATTCACCAGCCACACATAACTAGATGTGATAAGTGTAATCAACCACAAACCATCCACAGAAACCACATTCCAATACCCGTTCCGGCCTGTAAAACGCTTTTTCATGAAAAGTGACGGAACGGCACTTTACCAGCAAACCAGATACACCAAATTCACCAGTTACACATAATTAAATGTTATAAGTGTAATCAGCCACAAACCATCCACAGAAACCACATTATGATATCTGTTCCGGACTTTAATACACTTTTTTTATAAAAAGTGACGGAACGGCACCTTCCCAGCAAAATATACAGACCAAATTCACCAGCCACACATAACTAGATGTGATAAGTGTAATCAACCATAAACCATCCACATAAACCACATTCCATTACCCGTTCCGGCCTGTAAAACGCTTTTTCATGAAAAGTGACGGAACGGCACCTTACCAGCAAACCAGATGCACCAAAATCCCCAGTCACACATGACTAAATGTTATAAGTGTAATCAGCCACAAACCATCCACAGAAACCACATTATGTTATCTGTTCCGGCCTTTAATACACTTTTTTATAAAAAGTGACGGAACGGCACCTTCCCAGCAAAATATACAGACCAAATTCACCAGCCACACATAACTAGATGTGATAAGTGTAATCAACCACAAACCATCCACAGAAACCACGTTCCAATACCCGTTCCGGCCTGTAAAATGCTTTTTCATGAAAAGTGACGGAACGGCACCTTACCAGCAAACCAGATACACCAAATTCACCAGTCACACATGACTAAATGTTATAAGTGTAATCAGCCACAAACCATGCACAGAAACCACATTATGATATCTGTTCCGGCCTTTAATACACTTTTTTTTATAAAAAGTGACGGAACGGCACCTTCCCAGCAAAATATACAGACCAAATTCACCAGCCACACATAACTAGATGTGATAAGTGTAATCAACCATAAACCATCCACAGAAACCACGTTCCAACATCTAGTTATGTGTGGCTGGTGACTTTGGTCTGTATATTTTGCTGGGAAGGTGCCGTTCTGTCGCTTTTTATAAAAAAGTGTATTAAATGCCGGAACAGATATCATAATGTTGTTTCTGTGGATGGTTTGTGGCTGATTACACTTATAACATTTAGTCATGTTGGACTGGTGAATTTGGTGTATCTGGTTTGCTGGTAAGGTGCCGTTCCGTCACTTTTCATGAAAAAGCATTTTACAGGCCGGAACGGGTATTGGAACGTGGTTTCAGTGGATGGTTTGTGGTTGATTACACTTACCACATCTAGTTATGTGTGGCTGGTGAATTTGGTCTGTATATTTTGCTGGGTTGGTGCCGTTCCGTCACTTTTTATAAAAAAGTGTATTATAGGCCGGAACAGATATCATAATGTGGTTTCTGTGGATGGTTTGTGGCTGATTACACTTATAACATTTACTCATGTGTGACTGGTGAATTTGGTGTATCTGGTTTGCTGGTAAGGCACCGTTCCGTCACTTTTTATAAAAAAAAAATGTGTGTTATAGGCTGGAACATATATCATAATGTGGTTTCTGTGGGTGGTTTGTGGCTGATTACACTTATAACATTTATTTATGTGTAATTGGTGAATTTGGTGTATCTGGTAAGGTGCCGTCCCGTCACTTTTCATGAAAAAGGGTTTTTCAGGCCGGAACGGGTATTGGAACGTGGTTTCTGTGGATGGTTTGTGGTTGATTACACTTATCACATCTAGTTATGTGTGGCTGGTGAATTTGGTCTGTATATTTTGCTGAGAAGGTGCCGTTCCGTCACTTTTTATAAAAAAAAATGTATTAAAGGCCGGAACAGATATTATAATGTGGTTTCTGTGGATGGTTTGTTTCTGATTACACTTATAACGTTTAGTCATGTGTGACTGGTGAATTTGGTGTATCTGGTTTGCTGGTAAGGTGCCGTTCCATCACTTTTCATGAAAAAGCGTTTTACAGGCCGGAACGGGTATTGAAACGTGGTTTCTGTGGATGGTTTGTGGTTGATTACACTTACCACATCTAGTTATTAATGATGTCGCGAACCTAAAATTTTCGGTCCGCGGACTCGGACTTCCGGTATTGTTTGCGAACGCGCGAACCGCCATTGAATTCAATAGGCAGACGAACTTTAAAACCTACAAGGACTCTTTCTGGCCACAATAGTGATGGAAAAGTTGTTTCAAGGGTCCTAACACCTGGACTGTTGCATGCTGGAGGGGGATCCCTGGCAAAACACCCATGGAAAATTACATAGTTGATGCAGAGTCTGCTTTTAAGCCATAATGGGTCTAAATCAACTAACATTCCCAAAGTGGCTGTCTCAAAACATCCCGGACAGAAGATAGATTGATATAAATAAAAGAGAGAAGCGCTCAACCTGGGAACGAACAATAGCATAATAGCTTGTTCTATGGCTAGTTACCACCCTAGAAGCAGCCTCTTTTTGCTCAATATGTGCCTTTCACAGAGAAGAACTTTCCTGTAGCATATCAGTCTGATCCTGACTTCACAGTACAGTCCAGCACCGAAATACCAGGCAATCCTTCTCTGAACGAGAGAAACAGCAAAACCCCAGACGTACGTTTCGGCCTATTGTGGGCCTCGTCAGTGAGGTGCAGCCATATCCCTCTAGGCACACTGAGCAACGCGTCCACGTCTGGATTCCCGCATCACACTTAGGGAGACTTCCATAAGTGTCATAATTTGCATAAATAAAAGAGAGAAGCGCTCAACCTGGGAACGAACAATAGCATAATAGCTTGTTCTATGGCTAGTTACCACCCTAGAAGCAGCCTCTTTTTGCTCAATATGTGCCTTTCACAGAGAAGAACTTTCCTGTAGCATATCAGTCTGATCCTGACTTCACAGTACAGTCCAGCACCGAAATACCAGGCAATCCTTCTCTGAACGAGAGAAACAGCAAAACCCCAGACGTACGATTCGGCCTATTGTGGGCCTCGTCAGTGAGGTGCAGCCATATCCCTCTAGGCACACTGAGCAACGGGTCCACGTCTGGATTCCCGCATCACACTTAGGGAGACTTCCATAAGTGTCATAATTTGCATAAATAAAAGAGAGAAGCGCTCAACCTGGGAACGAACAATAGCATAATAGCTTGTTCTATGGCTAGTTACCACCCTAGAAGCAGCCTCTTTTTGCTCAATATGTGCCTTTCACAGAGAAGAACTTTCCTGTAGCATATCAGTCTGATCCTGACTTCACAGTACAGTCCAGCACCGAAATACCAGGCAATCCTTCTCTGAACGAGAGAAACAGCAAAACCCCAGACGTACGTTTCGGCCTATTGTGGGCCTCGTCAGTGAGGTGCAGCCATATCCCTCTAGGCACACTGAGCAACGGGTCCACGTCTGGATTCCCGCATCACACTTAGGGAGACTTCCATAAGTGTCATAATTTGCATAAATAAAAGAGAGAAGCGCTCAACCTGGGAACGAACAATAGCATAATAGCTTGTTCTATGGCTAGTTACCACCCTAGAAGCAGCCTCTTTTTGCTCAATATGTGCCTTTCACAGAGAAGAACTTTCCTGTAGCATATCATTCTGATCCTGACTTCACAGTACAGTCCAGCACCGAAATACCAGGCAATCCTTCTCTGAACGAGAGAAACAGCAAAACCCCAGACGTACGTTTCGGCCTATTGTGGGCCTCGTCAGTGAGGTGCAGCCATATCCCTCTAGGCACACTGAGCAACGGGTCCACGTCTGGATTCCCGCATCACACTTAGGGAGACTTCCATAAGTGTCATAATTTGCATAAATAAAAGAGAGAAGCGCTCAACCTGGGAACGAACAATAGCATAATAGCTTGTTCTATGGCTAGTTACCACCCTAGAAGCAGCCTCTTTTTGCTCAACATGTGCCTTTCACAGAGAAGAACTTTCCTGTAGCATATCAGTCTGATCCTGACTTCACAGTACAGTCCAGCACCGAAATACCAGGCAATCCTTCTCTGAACGTCTGGATTCCCGCATCACACTTAGGGAGACTTCCATAAGTGTCATAATTTGCATAAATAAAAGAGAGAAGCGCTCAACCTGGGAACGAACAATGCTGTTTCTCTGGTTCAGAGAGGGATTGCCTGGTATTTCGGGGCTGGACTGTACTGTGAAGTCAGGATCAGACTGATATGCTTCAGGAAAGTTCTTCTCTGTGAAAGGCACATGTTGAGCAAAAAGAGGCTGCTTCTTGGGTGGTAACTAGCCATAGAGCAAGCTATTATGCTTTTGTTCGTTCCCAGGTTGAGCGCTTCTCTCTTTTTATTTATGCAAATTATGACATTTTGGGAAGTCTCCCTAAGTGTGATGCAGGAATCCAGACGTGGACCCGTTGCTCAGTGTGCCTAGAGGGATATGGCTGCACCTCACTGACGAGGCCCACAATAGGCCAAAACGTACGTCTGGGGTTTTGCTGTTTCTCTCGTTCAGAGAGGGATTGCCTGGTATTTCGGGGCTGGACTGTACTGTGAAGTCAGGATCAGACTGATATGCTTCAGGAAAGTTCTTCTCTGTGAAAGGCACATGTTGAGCAAAAAGAGGCTGCTTCTTGGGTGGTAACTAGCCATAGAGCAAGCTATTATGCTTTTGTTCGTTCCCAGGTTGAGCGCTTCTCTCTTTTTATTTATGCAAATTATGACATTTTGGGAAGTCTCCCTAAGTGTGATGCGGGAATCCAGACGTGGACCCGTTGCTCAGTGTGCCTAGAGGGATATGGCTGCACCTCACTGACGAGGCCCACAATAGGCCGAAACGTACGTCTGGGGTTTTGCTGTTTCTCTCGTTCAGAGAGGGATTGCCTGGTATTTCGGGGCTGGACTGTACTGTGAAGTCAGGATCAGACTGATATGCTTCAGGAAAGTTCTTCTCTGTGAAAGGCACATGTTGAGCAAAAAGAGGCTGCTTCTTGGGTGGTAACTAGCCATAGAGCAAGCTATTATGCTTTTGTTCGTTCCCAGGTTGAGCGCTTCTCTCTTTTTATTTATGCAAATTATGACATTTTGGGAAGTCTCCCTAAGTGTGATGCGGGAATCCAGACGTGGACCCGTTGCTCAGTGTGCCTAGAGGGATATGGCTGCACCTCACTGACGAGGCCCACAATAGGCCGAAACGTACGTCTGGGGTTTTGTTGTTTCTCTCGTTCAGAGAGGGATTGCCTGGTATTTCGGGGCTGGACTGTACTGTGAAGTCAGGATCAGACTCATATGCTTCAGGAAAGTTCTTCTCTGTGAAAGGCACATGTTGAGCAAAAAGAGGCTGCTTCTTGGGTGGTAACTAGCCATAGAGCAAGCTATTATGCTTTTGTTCGTTCCCAGGTTGAGCGCTTCTCTCTTTTTATTTATGAGAAGATAGATTGATAGTGATAGATAGGATAGATTGATATACATAGATTGATAGTTAGATAGAATCGATAGAAGAGAAATAGATATATTTGTTAGATATATAATTACCCTAATAAATTCTAATAATCAAACATGCGTTCTTGGACCCAACTAGCTTGTGTCAATTAGTACTTTTCTTAGCACTTTAATCCCTGTTCCCCCCCCCCCCCTATCGTGGGAGTTCTATATGGCCTGCCAGATTACCCTGAAAAATTATAATAATGACATGTGGTCTGCTACCTATTTTAACGAGGTTGTGTTTTAAGTACTACCATTCTTAGCACTTTAATCTCTGTAACTCCCCCTATTTGGTGAGGTCTATACGGCCTGGATGATTACCCATACAAAATATAATAATAAGACATCTGCTCTTGGTCTGCGACCCATGGTAACTATGTTGTGTTAATTAGTAATGTCCTTCGCATTTTAATAGCTGTTACTCATACTCACCCTATCGGTGGAGGTCTATATGGCCTGCATGATTACCCTTACAAAATATAACAACCAAACATATGTTCTGGGACCCATGGTAAGTAGGTTGTGTTATGTAGTACTGTTCTTTGCATTTTCATACCTGTTACAACACCAAATGGTGGCAGGTCTATCTGTCCTTCATGATTAGCTGCACCCAAACCCCAAAAAAAGCCGAGTGGTCTTAGACTAACACCCATGGCTAACTCTGTTGTTTCAATTAGTACTATTCTTAGCACTTTCATCCCTGTTACGGGCGGTCTACATGGCCATCATGATTAGCCGAACAAAATACTACAATCCAACCTTTGCTCAGTCTTTATAGGCCCTTCATTGTCTGTATTTTGATAGTACAGTTCTTATTATTTTTATAGCTGATACAACACCGAATGTTGTCAGCTCTATATGGCCTGCAGGATTAGCTGCACCCAATACAAAAATAAATCCAAGCGGTCTTGGATTAACACCCATGGCTAACTCTGTTGTTTCAAGTAGTACTATTCTTAGCACTTTCATCTCATCATCCCTGTTACTTCCAGGACTCTCGGTGGTGGTGGTCTACATGGCGATCATGATTAGCCTAACCAAATACTACAA
Organism: Bombina bombina; assembly: GCF_027579735.1. NCBI lineage: Eukaryota > Metazoa > Chordata > Amphibia > Anura > Bombinatoridae > Bombina > Bombina bombina. The sequence continues at coordinate 24,823,900 of NC_069503.1, read as the reverse complement.
TCCAACCTTGGCTCAGTCTTCCTAAGGCCCTTCATTGGCTGTATTTTGCTAGTACTGTTCTTATTACTATGTGGTCTACATGGCCATCATGATTAGCCTAACCAAATACTACAATCCAACCTTGGCTCTGTCTTCCTAAGGCCCTTCATTGGCTGTATTTTGGTAGTACTGTTCTTATTAGTTTACTAGCTGATACGACACCGAATGTTGTCAGCTCTATATGGCATGCATGAATAGCCGCACCCAAAGCCAAAAAAAAGCCAAGCGGTTTTGCACTAACACCCATGGCTAACTCTGTTGTTTCAAGTTCTACTATTCTTAGCTCTTTCACCTCATCATCCCTGTTACTTCCAGGACTCTCGGTGGTGGTGGTCTACATGGCCATCATGATTAGCCTAACCAAATACTACAATCCAACCTTGGCCCAGTCTTCCTAAGGCCCTTCATTGGCTGATTTTGGTAGTACTGTTCTTATTAGTTTAATAGCTGATACGACACCGAATGTTGTCAGCTCTATATGGCCTGCATGAATAGCCGCACCTAAAGCCAAAAAAAAGCCAAGCGGTTTTGCACTAACACCCATGGCTAACTCTGTTGTTTCAAGTTCTACTATTCTTAGCTCTTTCATCTCATCATCCCTGTTACTTCCAGGACTCTCGGTGGTGGTGGTCTACATGGCCATCATGATTAGCCTAACCAAATACTACAATCCAACCTTGGCCCAGTCTTCCTAAGGCCCTTCATTGGCTGTATTTTGGTAGTACTGTTCTTATTAGTTTAATAGCTGATACGACACCGAATGTTGTCAGCTCTATATGGCCTGCATGAATAGCCGCACCCAAAGCCAAAAAAAAGCCAAGCGGTTTTGCACTAACACCCATGGCTAACTCTGTTGTTTCAAGTTCTACTATTCTTAGCTCTTTCATCTCATCATCCCTGTTACTTCCAGGACTCTCGGTGGTGGTGGTCTACATGGCCATCATGATTAGCCTAACCAAATACTACAATCCAACCTTGGCTCAGTCTTCCTAAGGCCCTTCATTGGCTGTATTTTGGTAGTACTGTCATCCTTTTGAATAAAAGATTACAGTAAAGGCATTGATTTTAGAAAGCCACAGATCATTATTTGCAACCGTGAATTTAGAAAAAAAAATTGATTACACAGCCGTGACACTTATTTATGCTCAGGCCTTTTTAATACGATGGTCCCGGAGCCTCAACCGAAACAACAGCATGAAAGAGGAGATATGTCATCCTTTTGAATAAAAGATTACAGGAAAGGCATTGAATTTAGAAACCCACAGATCATTATTTGCAACCGTGAATTTAGAAAAAAAAATTGATTACACAGCCGTCACACTTATTTATGCTCAGGCCTTTTTAATACGAGGGTCCCGGAGGCTCAACCGAAACAACAGCATGAAAGAGGAGATATGTCATACTTTTGAATAAAAGATTTCAGGAAAGGCATTGATTTTAGAAACCCACAGATCATTATTTGCAACCGTGAATTTAGAAAAAAAAATTGATTACACACCCGTCACACTTATTTATGCTCAGGCCTTTTTAATACGAGGGTCCCAGAGCCTCAACCGAGACAACAGCATGAAAGAGGAGATATGTCATACTTTTGAATAAAAGATTACAGGAAAGGCATTGATTTTAGAAAGCCACAGATCATTATTTGCAACCATGAAATTACACAAAAACATTGATTAGACAGCCGTGACACTTATTTATGCTCAGGCCTTTTTAATACGAGGGTCCCGGAGCCTCAACCGAAACAACAGCATGAAAGAGGAGATATGCCATACTTTTGAATAAAAGATTACAGGAAATGCATTGATTTTAGAAACCCACAGATCATTATTTGCAACTGTGAAATTAGAAAAAAAAATTGATTACACACCCGTGACACTTATTTATGCTCAGGCCTTTTTAATACGATGGTCCCGGAGCCTCAACCGAAACAACAGCATGAAAGAGGAGATATGTCATACTTTTGAATAAAAGATTACAGGAAAGGCATTGATTTTAGAAACCCACAGATCATTTATATGACCCGTGTAATAGAAAAAAACATTCATTAGACACCGGTTACACTTATTTATCCTCAGGCCTTGTTAATACGAGGGTCCCGGAGCATGAAAGAGGACATATGTCAATCTTTTTGAATTATAGATTACAGGAAAGGCATTGATTTTAGAAACACTGAGATAATTACTTGCAACCGGGAAATAAAAAAAAAAATTGAACAGACACCCAGTACACTTTATTATCCATAGGCCTTTTCAGCAGAGGCTCCAGGACCCTCAACAAAAACAAGAGCAGGGAGCTGGGCATAGGAGTACAATGGAGTGTGACAATAATAATCTGAAGGTGAAGATTGCATAGTTGTGGCATTTTCATTTTGTTAACGTGGGAACTTAGTACTTGCAATGACCTTGCTCTGGTGAATCCATATCGCAAATGTGTTATTTAAGGCACTGTTTGTCTATTTTTTTGAATATCAGCATTTGTTAAATGAAGCTCAACTTAGGCTGGTGAGAAACGACCTTTCTTCTGGCTGTTTGCAAATGTTGTGGCTCTGGACAAACATGTGAATAAGGGGCCATCAGCCATATTCTGCACGCAACCCCTTTGATGATTGACGATAAACATGTGTCACCTGCAAGCAGAGCTCGTTACTTCTGTCTAAATCATCTTCCTGGTATGGACAGGCCACTGTTTCCCACATCAAGTACGAATTTTGAAATACAAGATTGTCTTGAGTATGGTAGGAAACCAAAGTTTATTTAATTCAGTACTATCTATCACCACAAAAAATGAACTTCTTGAAGCAACAAAAATGCCAGCAATTTCATGTGCTTATGGATGACAAGGACGTCATGTCCTTTGGTGCACAGAGATGGAGACGATTTTTGCCCTCCCTGTACACTACCCAGATGTCTCAAACATCACCAGAAACACAATACAGCCACTCTTGTGAAGTTCCTGGTGTTCCGGTAGCCATCTCTTTGCGCTCCTAAAGGAATACTTTATCAGTGTTTTTGTATACATCCGACAACAGCTTCGGAGACTGTGGTGAAGCACATGTTATTTACTGTTGTTCCAGCTGTGGCAATATCAATTGGCATGAAAAAGTTAAGATTTGTGGGTTGTGGAGCCTATAGCTGTTAAGGTAGGACGTGTGTTTGAGGAGCTCCAGGTCTTACAAGTTACTTTGGAGTTAGTTTTCAACCTTAATTTAATTTTCTTTTTGGGATTCATAGTCACACTTTCTGGGGCTATCCAAGAGGAGCCTGGTAAAAGCAGTAGTAGTCACCCCTTATATCAACGGGTACGGAGACCTGTTTTTTGCGTTTCCAATATTGCGCCGTACCCCAAACTAATCCTGAATGAAAAAAAAAAATTAAAATTTGGACTAGTGACGCACATTTTATGCACGCTGTGGCAATTGCAATTTGCAATAAAAATAATCTGCTAACAACAACCACTACCTACGACCACACCTGACTCCTGAAGTCATGCTTCAGTTATTAAGTCAAGTTAAATTATTTTTTTTTTCTTTATTATGCGCAGCAGAGGCTCCAGGACCCTCGACAAAACCAGCAGCAGGAAAGAGGACATATGGCATCCTTTTAAAAAAATGATTTTAGGAAAGGCATTGATTTTAGAAACACAGAGATCATTAGTTGCAACCGTGAAATCACAAAAAACTTTGATTATACACCAAGTACACTTATTTATCCTTAGGCCTTTTTAGCAGAGGCTCCAGGACCCTCCACAAAACCAGCAGCATGAAAGAGGACATATGGCATCCTTTAGAAAATTAGATTACAGGAAAGGCATTGATTTTAGAAACCCGGGGATAATTTGTTGCAACCGTGAATTTGAATTAAAAAAAAAAGATTGGATGGACACCAGGTACAATTCTTTATCCATAATGCCTTTTTATAAGAGGGTCCAGGACCCTCAAACAAAAAACCAGCAGGAAAGAGGACATATGGCATACTTTTGAACAATAGAGTACAGGAAAGGCATAGATTTTAGAAACCCATAAAAAAAAATTTAAAATGTAAATTTGAATAAAAAAAATGATTTGATGGACAGCCAGTACACCTCTTTCTCCTTAGGCCTTTCTATAAGAGGGTCCTGGACCCTCAAAAAAAACACCAGCAGGAAAGAGGACGTATGGCATCCTTTTGAACAATAGAGTACAGGTACAGCATTGATTTTACAAACCCAGAGATCATTTTGGTCAATTGTTAAATAGAAAAATAAAAATGAGTGGCCAACCAGTACACTTCTTTCTCC